>NC_067402.1:82576847-82781847 GCF_016432865.1 Antechinus flavipes
ATCCTCTGATCCTTCTTACCAGTGATCCAAATCTTAGCTAGCTTTCAAGACCCAGCTCAAATCCTGCCTTAGGGAATTCAGGGAGACCTTCCCTGACCACTTAAGCCCACATTAATCTCCCCTTTCTCTGAACTACTGTAACCCTTATTATCTATGCTGCTCATTTAGCACTTAATCATATACTGCCTTACATAATTAACTTCTTCATGTCTGTATATCTTGGATATAGAAAAAAAAATCCTAAAGGAAAAAAGATCTCAGCCTGTATTCCTTTTGAATTCTCTCCCACCCCTTCTCTCCTACCAGCTGAACCATCTTGTAGGATGTTCCGTAACTGAAAGAAGTGTAGAAAATTTAGCTGAGTTTGATATACTTGCTTTTCATCTGTGATTTTCATAGTGGACCTTGGGCAAGGCGATATATGTCATTCAGATGGCTAAATGGGTTCTGGGCTTTGGCTCTAATGTGTCGATATTGTTTACCCCTACCATAGCTGGCCAACCTTAATAGAGAAGCCCCTTCCTGATTTCTGTATCTTGTCATTTCAGTCCTACATGGAAGATCATTTGAAGAATAAGAATCGACTGGAGAAAGAGTGGGAAGCACTCTGTGCTTACCAAGCTGAGCCAAACACATCTCTGGTAGCCCAGAAGAAAGAGAATGTGCAGAAGAATCGTTCTCCTACTGTGCTGACATGTATGTATGATATCACATGAATTATTGATGTTTTGTTTTTATGAAACTTTTATTGGTCAAGGACAGCGATGAGGCTGGGTGATATGGTAAGCCATCACAGAGCATGGTATATAAATCTGGAGTCATAAAGATAGGAGTTCAAATCCTGTCTCAGATACTAGCTATGTGATGCTAGGCAAGTCTCTTTTTCTTCTCTTTTTCTCAGTTTCCTCATTTGTAAAAACATAGGTAACTGTAGCAGCTTCCTTCTGGGACTATTGTGAGGATCAGAAGAGATAACACATATAAACCACTTGGAAGACCTTAAAGGCTATTATTATTATGAATATCCATATACTGGAGTTATAAATGCTTTGGCTTCTTTTCGGTTTCCTGTGTTGTAGGTGAACAACAGTATTGGGGAAGATAGACAAACAGACAGACAGGTAGATGAACAGATAGAAAGAAAGAATTGTACAATTATAATCCTCACAACCTGAAGCAAAACAGTATTCACAGATTCATCAAATGTGGTAGAATACTCATTTTGTCAACTTCTGTTTTATTTGTGAAAAGTGTGGTTCTGCTACACAGAATCTGAATGCAGCATGTGAATCAATACTCATTGGGGTTTCATATGAAGAAGCAATAATAATGGTCATTCAGTACCGGGAGCTCTGCCTCAGCTTTTGTAGGGCCAATCCCATGCCCATCCAATATAAAAGCCCCAGCAGTTTGTAATTAGGGGGCCATTCACTAGATATTGAAGTCCAGTGAAGGAGTCCCCATAGGCTCTCTTGCTAACAGTATTTGGTATTTTCTGGTATCTTAGATGCTAGCTGTCCTTAACTGTGAAGCTTGCAATGAACTGGAAGCCTGAAGGCGATCAGCATTTATGCCTCAAAAAAAGCTACCTCATTTTGTTTTAAAAGCAGCAACTTGGGAGAATGATAGACTCTGTGAACTTGAATCTCAAATAGCACAGATCAGTGTAGTACTTTTTTTCTTACAGAATCATTCCATTGACCAAAGCAGACCTTAGTGGTGGGTTTTTTTTTTTGGTGGGGAGCATGTTTCCCCATAAGAAGCTTTGTAAAAATAACTCTGAAAATAAAAACTAGTAATGATGCAAGAGACTTTATGTCTCTGAGTCCATTTTCTCTTCTGTATAATGGGAATGGTAGTTGTCATATTTCCAGACTCACACTCTTAAATTAAATATTTTATATAATTTTATTAGGTACTGCCAACACTAGGCTCCAAAATGCTGCCTACAGAACAAAGGCCAATTTTACAAGCTAACTTTTTAAAGTTTTCCATAACTGTGACCTTACTTGTGAGGAGAGATATCATAATAGGTTGCAAAAAGCACTGGTTTGGGATTCAGAGAACTTGGATTCAAATCCCACTTGAATCATTTATTGTGGCCTGGTTTCCTCATCTACACAACATGGTCTCTAAGTTCTCCTCTAGCTTCAAATATATAATCCTATAATTCTAATTCCCATTTTTATAGTAGTACCTGAAATGAAACAGTCTTGTTATGAGGAAAAAACATTGATGTTAAGTGTTTTATAAACTATAAAGTATTATTTACAGTCATCATTAGTTCTTTTTATTGAGATCACATAAAGAACACAGAAAAACATCAATCATCAAATATTTATTGAGCACTTATTTTGTATGAAACTCACGAGGGTAGAAAGAATAGGATATAATCTTTGTACACAGGAACCTTACAGTCTAGCTAAAGGAAAGAAGCTCTAACTACACAAAAAGCCAAATAAATGGAACAAGAGATTGGACTCTTAGGAAGAATACAATAAAAATATCAACTATATAGGCCACATGTAGCCCTCAACATTCCCAAGTGCAGCCATAGCCACATTAAAATATAATTGGGAAAAAAGTTAACAAAATAAATGAAAATATAATAGAACATAGATAAGTGTTTCATGTGGTTTGCTAGGTCAATATCTGAATTCACATTACTGCTCGACAAATTAATGTGCTACATTGTTTGGAAAAGTAAAAATAGGTTATGAGTCCACCAGAAGTTTCAAAGAGAACAGGATTAGAAATACTGGCTTTCTGTTTTTTGTCACATAAACCAGACAAAAGTCTTTATAAATGAAATTGTGGCCATGTTGGTCCACCCATTCCCATCTCTATCTTCTTACAAATTTCCCCAAAAGTCTCATTGCCCAAGTCCAGTTTACATCCCTTGATAAAGATATTGCAAATAGCATATCAGGTGAATGGTGCTGCTCAGCCTATTGGTGACTTAGCCAAATTCCTGTAGGGATAATTATAACCTCCTTTTCTTGAGTCCCGGCTACAATTTGTCTGGATGTAATCATCTTTATTGTTTAGGATCAAAAAGAACTAGCTCTGTAATGAAGTTGTAAAATGTTGAAGAGTTTTACCCTACAGGTGGTTATACTTCACTGAAAACTTGCGCTGATTTTATTACAAATAAGAGGAAGGGTGTACTTAATACAAGTTATAATTGTAATTAGTACACTCCACCTTCTCAGCTTCCACGGTTTTAAGAAGTACTACCATTATGATTCCATTTTCCAAAGCTAGAAACTAGAACTCAACTATGAGTCTCTCTTCCACTTCCTATAACCAATATTTTATAAAGCCCAGTTGTCTTTCTTTGAAAACTCTCAGCTTTGTCCCTATTATCCATTTGTTGTCATTACTCTAGCCCAGAACCTTGTTTTTTGTTGTTCAGTCATTTCAGTCATGTCCAACTCTTTGTGATTGCATTTGGGATTTTCTTGGCACAGATACTGAAGTAGTTTTTGATTTCCTTCAACAATTCATTTTATAGATGAATAAACTGAGGCAAACAGAGTTAAATGAATTGCCCAGCATCATATAGTTAGTAAGTTTTTGAGATCAAATTTGAATTCATGTCTTCAAGACACTAAGCTAAGTGCTGTCTCTCTACTGTGCCACCTGGCTGCCCTAAGACCTCATTATCTCCCACAGAGATAACTCCAAATGCCTCCTAACTAGTTTCTCTGACTGTAATTTCCTATTTAATACTACCAGACTAGTGTTTCTAAAATATTGCTTTTATTATGTTATTTTATTGCAAAAGCACTCACCCTAGCTCCCTGTAGTTTACTACATCAAATAAACATGTAATTCATCCTTTTAAAATCTTTAGAATATATGTGTATGAACTGCAAAATAATGTGTATATCTATATACATATGTATGTTTTTTTCTTATGTGTATCTGTTCTGAATTATCATTACACAGTAGAATTTAGTGTTGGATCTTTGGGATCTCATCAAAAGAATTCTATTTACAAAACTGTTTAAGTATTTCATTATAAGACAGTTTCACCTAGAAAGAATTTCTACAGCATATGCTCCCAAGGTTAGTGTTAAAGCCAGATCTGAGCTAGGAATTCCTAACTTGGGATGTATGGATTTGTTTATTTTTATTTTTTTAATATGCACTTAAATAATTTTTATTATCTTTTGCCTTACTATACAGTAATAACCAAAGCTCAAACTAACTTTGTTGGATGGCCTATACCATTTTAATTGTTTTTTTAAAATATTTTTTATTAAAGCTTTTTATTTACAAAACATATGCATTGGTATTTTTTCAACATTGACCCTTACAAAACTTTTTGTTCCAAATTTCCCACTCCTTCCACTTCCTCCCCTAGCTGGCAGGTAGATGGACTTGTTTTGTAAAAAAATATTGTGGTGGGGGCAACTAGATGGCACAATGAATAGAGCCAAGTCAAGAGGACCTGAGATCAAATCCAGCCTCAGACACTTAATACTTACTAATTAGTAAGTATGATCTTGGGCAAGTCAACTCCAATTGCCTCACCAAAATATAAATGTATGTATATATGTATATATGTGTGTGTGTGTGTGTGTGTGTATGTATGTATGAATATATACATAATAGTAACTGAAGTTCAACATAATTGATTCTTCTGTAATCCTAGATATTTTATTTGGGGCATTTTAAAAATTACTCAGAAAAGAAGATCCATAGACATGACCAGAACTCAAAGGGATCTGTGACTCAATAGAATCTGTAAAACGCCCTTGGTTTAAGCATTCTTACTAGAAGTCTTATAGTTGGTTTCTGTGTTACATATAGCACACATATAGTTAACCCTTTGATAGAAAGTTGACCTTGGCTTCTTGATGGAAAATTGACCTTGGCTTCTTGAAGACTGCTATTTAGATTAGAACCTCTCAAAGATTCCACCAGACTGAAGAGGTTTGGGGTACATCCCAGCACAGACTGAATCTGCTTCCTGAGAACTAGTCTACCTAAAGTTAAAAAACCTCATCATCGGTGTCCACTCTGTAATAAATGCTTGGGTCATAGTTATCCATGAATCAATCAAAAATACAAAGTGGTTTAGAGTCCTTTGTAGCACCCAGCAGTTTCTACAGTGATGGTGGCAAAGGAGCAGGAAAGGGAGCAGAGGATGTGAAGAGTCACAAAATTTTTAGATCATCTATACATTTCAAATTAGTTGTTTAGTTCTCTAAATAGGAGGTTCATGTTCAATGACTAGTGAGTATTCATACTTATAAAAATCAGAAGAAAGTGATTAAAAGGAAGGATTTCTTAGAAGTTCCTCTTGAAGATACAAATATGGGATTAAGGAAATCAGTTTTGTCTCATGCACCCACAGGTAAAAAGAAACATCATTTTGTGAGATATTTCATTATCTCATAGTGTAGTTTTGAAGATAAATATCTTGGGGTAAAAAAATCATGAAAATGTTTTTAAGCTTAATCACCAAAATCTGTTGTAGAGAATAAAAAGAAATTCTACAAAGAACTTAATAAGATCTTCCAAATTAAATCAACATATCCTTTAATATAATGCAAAGGTGGGAATAGGTAAGAATTGCTAAGAAATAGATGAGAAAATATGGATCAGTAATTGATAAACTAATTGATTCTATATCAGAATAGTTTAAGAAAAGAATCAGAACATTTTAGATATAGTACTAAATAATGACACCAAAAGTGAAATTGATCATATCTTAATGGACAGGAAATGACTTCTAATTGATGGAGTATTAAATAAGTGTCTTAGGCAGGATTTGAACTCAGGACTTTCTTTTTCCAGACCTTGTATAGTATGTATTCCACTTAGCTATCACAATAAGCAAATACTTGACTTATTTACTAGGCAGAGATATTGTGGCCAAAAGTGACATTAGTTTAGATTATAAAGTTATTTGTAAAATTTGATGGAGAAGAATGCTGGAAGATTAAGAGCAGTTTTATTTAATAAAACAGAAATGTGAAACAGTATCAAACTAGCTTAAAGCTTAAAGAAAGATTTATGAAAATCTCAACTAAGCAAAGAAAGACCAAAGGCATTTAAATATGAAAATGAAAGTGGTCAATACAGAGACAAAAAAATTAAAAGATCAGCAAAGACTTTTATACTGAGCTTTTTTCACCATCAAGGACAGGAAAGTCCTTTCTCTTAGACTATGGCTTTACAATTCTAGGTGTGCCTATAAAAGAAGATAGAGATGGCATTAAGGAGAACCAAGATGGGGAAAGCAGCTGAATAGGACCAAGAAAACAAAGAAGATATCTAAAAAGGAGGCAATTCAGTTATCAGTTGAGGAATGGATTCACTAAGTATCTAAGGAAAAGAAATAAAAACATGTTAAAAAAATAAACTTCAGACCTTATTAATTACAAAAAAAAGGAGATCAAGAGATAATTATTGATTGTTGACTTGCTTGCCTACTTTCCCACCTTTATAAATTTCTATGAGAATAACTTACACATGTATGGATATAGATGTATAGATATGTGTTAACATACCAAGAGTATCCTTAAAGAGAGTACCAGTATGGAATAAGCAGGTTTAGAACACTACATCTTTATTCTCATACAACTAACTGAAAAATGTAGAGAACACAACCTCCCTACTATGCTCAATTAAAAAAAATTTTTTTCTGTGCTCAGTTTTGATTGATTACAAGAAAGCTCTTGATTCAGTAAAGCAAAAGAGTGCTTTGCAGGCTCTTTTCCAACGAGGTATATCAAAATTTATTTAACATTCCTTGAAAGATATAACATCAGCGATAATCTTGTTCACTCATTCTATGATCATTAATGTCAAGTGAGGCAAAAATAGAAGTCTTATATTGAGCAATTGTTTTTGCAACTGTCATGGAAAAAAATTGAGAACAGTCCAATTAAACAGAGATTTCCCATGTAGAGTATGCTCCTTCAAATATTCCTATTTGCAAAAGGCATGTTGCTTATTGCATAAAGCCCCAGAATATTACAAACCCTCTTAGAAGAACTGCAATGATTCAAAAGATTTCAACTTAACAACATACACAGGAGAAAAAGAGTCAGTCAACAAGCAGTTATTAAATACCAGCCATGTTCTAGGCATTGTGCTAAGTTCTGAGGAATTGCAGAAATGCAAAAGATGGCCCGTGATCTCAAAAAGCTCACATTCTAATGAGAAAGACAACTTGAAAACAAGAGAGGCACATGCCAAATACGAATAGGCTACAACACATTCTAAATAGAGAGGTGCAAATAAGAACCAGAATAATGGAAGCCATTGATGTGTGATAGAAAAATAAGATTGATTGGTTATGAAATGAAAGCTGTAACCAGGGAGCAGGCTTTTTGTTCTTCTGATAGCTTTGAAGTTAGGAGAAAGAAGGGAAGATTTCTTGGATATTAGTTGGATCCTCTGTGGCAGACGTGGAGGAGAATATAGATGAGAGTCCACAAAATGGGCAGACATTGGTTGGCTGAGAGGTACATCATTAGAAGAAATATTCACATCAATGACACCACAGATCCATTTAATTATGTGGATTAGCTATAGCATCATTTATGAACAATATCTCTGAATCATTTGCCTCCTAGGGACACAGATCTGTTACTTGGACTCATAAAATAGATTAAAAACAAGGGAATTTTTTAATAGCTTAATTTAGTCATTTTAAAGACAAATATAAAATGGTGCAGATATCTCCCAAACAGTTCATTTGAAACTCTAATCAATAAGGCTAATAGGGTATGAAGTTTGAAGAGAGTGAGAGATCACCTCATTGCCTTTGATGAGTTCAAGTCATCTAACCCAGTTGAAGTACATCCTAAGACAACCAAAAGAAATGGCTGATGTGATGACTGAGTCATTATTAATGATCTTTAAAAGATCATGGAAAATGGAAGACCTAGTCACAGTTTAGAAAAGGGAGAAATGTCTTATTTATTTTTGGAAGAGAATGGAGAATAGAGAATATAAGCCAGTATGCATGACTTTAATTCCTAGCAAACTTCCAAAAACATTATTAAAATGATATTTATTGAATACCTAGAAAAGTAAGCAGTAGTTCCAAAGACCTAACATGAGTTTGTCAAGAACAGGTTATGCCATCCTAAGTTTGTTGCCTTTCTCAATGGGATTACTAAACTAGAAGATTAAAAAAAGTGAAGTAGAAAGAGTTTATTTACATTTTAGCAAAGCATTTAATCAATTTCTTGTGCTATTCTTTATAGAAAATAAGGTACTGCGTGATTCGATAGTACTTCAATATGTTAGATTCAGAACTAGTTAAATGGTTGAACCTAAAGAATAGTGATTAATGATTGATGTCAACTTGGAAGGAAATCTTCAGTGTGTTTAGAAGGAAAAAAATCATTAACAAAACAAATTATTTTCAAGAACAAGCTACAGTGGTAGGAAAGAGAGATCCAAGAATGAAATTCAGAATTGGACTTCTCTATCCAAAATGTCAATTAATAGAAAGTGTTTTATATACACAAAGGAATAAAATACTATCAATTAAGTCAATTTATAGTTTGCATAAAGGCCAGGGACAATCCATCTTCAAAGAAAAAAAATATCAAAGAGGGTGCAACTGTACTTCCTTAAACTATTTCATATTCTTTTTATCACTAAGGTCTTACATAGTTAAGACAAAGAGCCTCTTAGCATTTTGACTTCATAAGGCCACCTGCTGCCTCCCCAAGGTAATACTGGCTATCCAATTAAGAATTAGACCTTTTTATATATTTATCAAAATGAACACTTCAGAAATTTGTCCTTGATTTGGTGCTGCTTGATATTTTTATCTGTTACTTAGATAAAGGCATAGATTTTATGGTTATCAGAAATGTAGATGACACAAAGATGAGGATAACAAATATACTGTATGACAGAACTAGGTCTCAAGAGTATAGAATGTTAAGCTGAGTCTTACATTTGATAAATGTAAACCCTCACAGTTTCAAAAAATCAACTTCCCAAATATAAAATGGGGTAGGCAGTGAAATGCAAAAATTCACACATGACTTCAACATGAATCAACTGTATGATATAGCAACCAAGACCTGGAATTAGTTTAGTGGAAGCAGAGAGGAGGGAAATAGGAAGAAAAGGGGAAATGCTAGCTGCTTTCAACTATTTGAAAGGATGTCATGTGTTCTGCCTTACCCAAGAAGTTAGAAATAGAATCAGTGAATATAAGTAGTTAAAAATCAAATTTAGGTTTAGTATTAGGCAAAACTTACTAATAAATAGAGCTATCTAAAAGTAAAATGGGTTGCCTTGAGAACTATCCTTCACTTGAAGTCTTAAATCTTAAAACCTTAAAACAAAGGTAGAATGTGTGCTTTTCAAGTGTATTTTAGAAGGTATCTCTTTTGGGGGAGGGATAAATGGTATAGATTAGTATAGATTGGACTAGATGGCCTCTGTGGTCTCTCAAAATCCTGAAATCCTGTCATTCTGTGATAACAGATTTAGCATTGGTTCAGTTCAGTGTTTTTTCAGTCATGTCCAATTCTTCAAGACTTCCATTTGAGGTTTTCTTGGCAAAGATACAGAGTAGTTTGCCATTTCCTCCTCCAGTATCTCCTTAAGCTGAAGATTATTAGCAAAATCCAGCAGACATGGCAGTAAAGTTCTTAAATCTGATGATTTACTATTTTTTAATTCAGCAAGAATTTGGAGGAGAAAACATGACTCAGTAGAAAAAGCTGTGACCTTGGAGGCATGAGACTTGAGTTCTAACCCCAGTTCTGCCATGTAGTATTTTAGGACCTTACTCAATCAATCAATATACATTAATTAATGACCCATTTATCAGGTGCTCTACTAGATTTTGGGTATACAAATTCATAGAATGAAACAGTCCCTAATCTCTATAACAGTAAATTACTCAGATTCTCTAGGCCTCTTATTTCCTCATTTGTGAAATGAGAGAGTTGTATCAAATGAACTCAAAGTCTTTTTTTATGTCCAAATCTATGAACCTAATTAGTGGCTACTGTTAGCAGAGTCCTTTGAGAGATACTTGGAGAAGTTACAAAGGTTAGCTATGACACCATTTCTGACTTCATTAGACTTTTGCACACTAGTAGGGAAATTTATCTGATAATTATGTTTACTATTTCACTGAATGATAATTTCTTTGATATGACTATTCCAATCAAAGAATTCTTTTTTTTTATTTGTGCCTTAGTAGATTATCTTCATAAATTTCTGCAGCTAAAAATTTGTCACTCAAATGGCAAACTTCTTTTGAAGAGCCTCTGTTCTTAGTGAAAATTGCCCTTGAGTAACACCACCAATCATTGTCATCATATTTATATATCACTTTAAGGTTTACAAAACACTTAAAATCACAACATCCCTTTAAAATAAAAGTGTATTTTACAGATAAAGTAACAAAGGCATAAAGATCATAAGTAACTTATCCAAGATCCAATGGGAGCTTGTCCAATTCAACCAAGATCACCCTTAATAACCAAAAATCTTTTAATTATTAAATCCAGTAGACTATTTCTCAGTCCTCATCTCAATGATTGCTCTAGCATTTTATATAGTTTAACTCTGCTCTCTTTCTAGTTACTTGTGACTGCTGCTCTCTCCTGCTCCCTAGATACATACTACTTCCAAGTCTTCTTTGTTTTATATTTATCTATCTCTCATCCACTAAATATGGGCATTCCCCAAGGCTCTGTCCTGGATCCTTTTATTATATATCTCCATGCTCTCAGTGATCTCTTCTGTTCCCATACATTCAGTTCTCATCTCTATGCAAATAACTACCAAATCTACATATCCAGCTTTAAGCTTGCTCTTCTCTCTCCTTTCCCTTTTCTTTTTTGTTCCATATCTACTGAAATTCCACTAATTAGAAATCCATTTGTGGATAGTAAGCATCTTTTAAAACTGTAAATACTTTTGGGATGATTAGAGATAGATATACACATAGAAATATGAATTAATCTAATCAACTTCTTTTCTTCCTAACACCTTTTTTCAGGTCAGCTTCACTGAGGAAATGGGAATTGTGACTTGGGGTGTAAGGTGATGGTCACTTTAAAGCAAAAGATACTTGAGAAATTGGAGAACCCAGAGTGAAATGCTGTGCTGTTATATAGGGGGAAGAGTGCCAGAATAGCAAGAGGACAGTGGTATGTGCAGAAAGGCACACTGGAAATTGGAAAGAGAAAGGGAAGGATGTCAAATATAAGCGTTCATATATTTTTCAAAATTTCTACTGGAATCAATTCTGTTTTAAAAAAAGTTTTTCCCTTCTTTTTTCTCCTTTACTTTAATATATCACATAGTTCCTACTAGTGCAAAGTGCTAGTAAAATTTAACTTTTATTTCAGCCTTCTCTAGTGTCCTATAATGATGTACTGCCATGATGATAGTGATTAACCTGGTTTCTCAAAGGCCATATGACAGAAGGCAAGCTCTCACTGATTCACTAGGATAGAAAGACTGGGATTTGAAGGCTAGCAAAATCTAAGTTGAGAGAGGCTTCCCAGTATAGTGGCCCCAAGGTGATTATTGGTTTTTGTCCATAGCATCCCTTGAAGACCATCTATTAACTCCTGAAGTAGTGGGAATCTTCATCCATGAAAAGAATATTCAAAAGTTTTGTTGCTTTACAGTTTTAATAGATTCATATGGATTCATTTGCAATTCTGTCATTTTAAGCATTTTTTTCACATTTCTACAGAGAAATGAATTCCAGGGTTCAAATAACTGAATTGCTAAGGATCTTTTTAGAATTCAATAATTAAAGATTGTCAATACTTGCTTTATCTAAGCCTCTGTAAAGGCTATATTAGAGCAGCTAGAGGCACCGCAGATAGAATACTTTGCCTGGAGTCAAGAAGACTTCTCTTTCCAAGTTAAATCTGGCCTCAAAACTTATTAGCTATGTGACCATGACAAGTCACTTAACATTGGTTCCCTCAGTTTCCTCATTTGTAAAATGAGCTAGGGAAGGAAATGGTAAATCCTTTCAGTGTCTTTGCCAAGAAAATCCCAAAAGGTGTCACAGAGTTAGACATGATGGAAAAATGCGTGAACAAAAAAGAGCAGCTTTTTTTTTGGATGAACCACTCACTTTAAAAACTTTTTTTCTGACTTTAAGCAGATTAATATAATAAAAAGAACTCTGAGTGGAGATGTATAGTTCTAGGTCTTCCATAACTGGCTATGTAATCTTGAGCAAATCAGGTAATCTCTTTAGTCTCAGTTTCTACATCTGTAAATCTAGGTTGATTTTTAAAGTTCCTTCTGACTCTTAGCATTATATGACTTTTAACTCATTGTTTATAAGTTGAAATCTCTTCTTTCCTTTGTTTCTGAGTGATACAAAGAAATCCTGATTCATTTTTAAAATCATAAATATTGGTAGTTTTCCAACAACTAATAATTAAGAAATAGCTTAAGGACCCTTATGCACATTTTCTGTTACATTTTGAGTGAAAGTCATGCTTAAGACATGCTATATAGACTGAACTCTTTTAAAGTTAGTCAATCAGTACACATCATCACTGCAGCTCCCCGTTTCTGTCCTCCTTACCTTAGTCCCTTAAAATCCTTAATTTATTTCAGGATTCAGGTCAAGGGCCAGCCTTCCTTGAATATCCCCCTAGCGTCTCCTTCCCTTCTCAATATATAATTGTATCTACAGTATTTTTATTATATTTACTTTGTTTCTAGCTATATGTACAAATGTCTTTGATTGAATACAGAGCATCGCAAAAGTATTGCCTGATTCCAAGAGCCTAGTACATAGTAGGTGCTTAGCAAAGACTTATCGATTGATTGTATCTTGTTTGTTCCTTTATTTTTACTCAAGGAAGTTTACCTTACATAATACTTAAGAACGTTACCAATTTGACAATGCCATACAATTTTTTCTTCAGGTACCCTATGAATATGCAATGTTATTGTATACAAACTGTCCCAAAAGTATTAGTGTAGTTATTATTTAAGGTTTAATAATTTTCAAACAGTAAATTCTATAAACTTATTTTAAAATGTCATTTGAAAGTTTATTTGTAATTCTTTTATTTTTATTTAGTATTGTGATTTTGAAAAATATTTTAATATAATGTGACATTATGTGTTATTTGTGTGACAGTTTCTGGATGACACTTTCACAGACAGGGTAGAAATCTTCTTGTTTGGCCACTTGGTCACTTGATCCATTTCCATTGGACCTTTCTCTTGGGGTCATGTCAAAACTGTCATTTTTTTTTTTTGGTTGGATAAGCAATGACTTAAAATGCAATCCATTCATTCACTGAGAAGTAACCGAAAGAAGTTTTCACACAGTTTAAAAGTCAACTATAATAAGTGGTGGGAGTATTTTCTAAGTTTATAACATTTATACTTGTAAGGTTATTAAAGCTTAAAATTCAAGACTTTTGAGACACCCTATGTAAGGGGTAGGAAATAGAGAGTAGACCTGTGGTTTCACTCCTATAGTGAACTCCTGGTTGAGGAAACTCTTCACCATTGCAGACTGGCATCTTCATTACTACTTAGCTTTAGGGAATTGCTAAGAGTATCAGTTCTTAAACAGCTTGGCTTCAAGACCCTTCAAAGAGCTTTTAGTTACATAGGTTATATCCATCAGTATTATAATAATAGAAATTTTAAAATCATAGTATTGTCTTGAAAAAAAGAATTTTGACTTTTGGACCTTCTGAAAGGGGCTCAGAGATTCATTAGGGATCCCTGGACCAGACTTTGAGAATTGCTGACCTAGAAAGGTTAAGTATCCTTCTGAATATGTTAGAGGAAGGACAGAAATCTAGGTCTTCATGAATTTGAGGCTGGCTCTCTATTCACAATGCCTCTTTACATATATAATATTAATTTTCATAGTTGATATTTTTGTAACACCTTATGGTTTGCAAAGTATTCTACATGCATTATGATCTTATGAGACAGGTACAATGATTATGCCTATTTTCCAGATGAAGAAACTGAGACACAGAGAGACTAAATCATTATCCAGAGATCACCCCTGCCCAAATGTCAGAATATGGGTTCAGTCTGAAAAATGACTTTTGCATTCCATTATAAATTATATTGTTACTTAGGCTATAACTGGTGACTGATACTGATGGTTATTTTACCATCCTCCCATTCAATTTTTCATTATAAAGATTTGAAGAGATCCTCTAAACCTAGCTTCTTGCTATGGCTTGCAATCCTATTGATTTCATAACTGAATATGGGGGTCTAGGAATTATGGTTTATTATCAGTAAATATTAGATTTGTATGCCTTTCATATACCTATATACCCAGAGTCATTTAAAAATTTCTCAAGTGAAAAGAGTTTGCAAGTGGGAAAAGTTTTAAGAAGCCCTGCTCTAAAACACTTCATTAAACTCTGAGAGTGATTATAAAATCAATACTTTCCACTCCCAGTTCCATGATCTGTAAAGATCCCTTTTATATTAGAGACTAAGGAAGTTTTAGAATTTCAGATAAATATATTTCATGGATTCTCTGGTACCCCTGATAACCCCCCAATCCCATCAGATAGAGTACTTGTGCCACAAAATTTATGTTTTCTCTTGTTTCAGTAACTTCCTCTTTAGTTTAACCAATTCAATTAGGTCATACACAGAATGTGGAGTCTTCTAATTATCATTCATCTAATTATTCAAGTTCAAATTTAACTAACAGTTATTAAATACCTATTATGTGCAGAACATTCTAGGCATGTAAAAATGAACAACAAAATTGTTCCTATCCTCAAAAAGCTCTTTCTGCGGGAAGGGAAAAGATAAGAGAATTCTGGTAGAGGAGAAAGAAGAAAAGGAATGGAATGCAACATGTCTATAGATATGTATGATATTAGATAGAATGTGATAGGTCAAAGAAGAGACCCATACAAAGTAAGGTCTAGGAAATTGTCTCCCATACTTGTTGCTTTCAACTACTAGTTATTTATTTATATCTTCCCGACTTAGGATGTACTTCTTTGAGGTTAACAGCCACATCTTACATTTCCTTCTAGATTGTTTATTGGAGTGTATCTGGCGTCCAGGAACGACTAGCACTTCTAGTATGGGATTTGCCAAGCCCTTTTCAGGGCAGCTAATCCACCTTTGATGTCCATCTGATTCACCCAACTCTCTTCTGTGCTTCCAAGAACCCATAGTATGAACAGGAACCAAACTGTTTAGGGAACCAAGTATAGGGTTGCTAATCTTAAACCCATTGGTGAATTAGGAGAAGGTCTGCTCCAAGCATGTGAAGACACACACATATTCTGTCTCTCCCTGTTCTCTCTCTCTCTCTCTTTCTCCCCCCCCCTCCTCTCTCTCATACACACACACATATGAGTGGATGGAAACAGTCGTTTCATTGGTGATGGAGGCAGCTGAAGGAAAGATTGTGAGTGCTTAGAGCTTGGTCAGACATCAAAAACACACAAGGTCATCCACAGCATTTTGAGCCATCTTCTTGACTTTTCTCCTACCATTGATTATTAATAACTAGAAAAGAGAGGCTATTCTGTCTCACTTAAATCCAATTCACGTGCAAGTCAAGCCATCACCATCATCCACAGTTTTGCCCCATATAGTGATGTCATTAATCCTCCTCAAAAATGAAGGATAAATAGCAATAATAATCTATGTGCTATCAAAAAGTCAGTGTTCTGAACCTAGTAATTTTTTTAAAATAAGCTTTTTTTAAACTTTTAGGCATTTTATAACCCTAACACTATGAAAGTTTAAGTTTTCAACTTCATTATTGCCACAAGGATGTTGGTGGCCAGTTCACTTGAGTCAGCTCCACACTGACATCGTAAGACAATGCCCTTATACATGTGGCACAGCTGCCAAAGGACCTGGACATGAAGTCAGGAGGTATGGGGTCCAGTCCTAGTTCTGATGCTCTCTAGCTAGATGACTTTGGCAAATCCCTTCACCCCACTATGCTTCAGTGTACTTAACTATAAGACTGGACTGATAGTATTCCTATTGTCTATTTCCCTCAGTAGTTGTGGAGAAAAGCCTGAAAATTTTTAAGTATTATATAAGTTAGAGCCATTATTACCTAATTAAATCACCTTATTACTGTGCATATGTTCTTTATATCTATAGTATAATGAAAAGATCATTGGTGTTGGTCTCAGAAAACCTGGATTCAAGTGTTGGCTCTTCCGTTTACTTCATATGGCACATACCAATCTCTCTGACCCTGTTTGTTCATTAGTTCAATAAAGATAATAAATCTTTCCCTGTCTAGGGTTGCTGTTAAAAAAAAGTGCTTGATTAGTATCAATTTACCTATGTGTGCTAACAGGACTAAAAAGGTTAACAGATGAACAGCCACCTTTCTTAAGCTGTCTTTTGGGTGGTGACTGTTGGTGTTATTTTTAAGTCCTGTCATTCTTTGCAATTTTCTGTCTCCATCTGCCTAATATCTTTGTTCAAAAGAAACTCTGGAAAGAGCACTGAACTCTGAGTGGGATGCTATGATTTTCCAGCCTGCCACAGTTGAGTCTGTTTCAAGGTATCCATAAAGTCTATCCTACTTGTGATTGCCATATTTAGTTCATAGCCCAGTAAAATGTCAATTCCTTAAAGTCATGGACTATCTCATTTTTTATATTTGTATCTCCAATGCTTGGATTACAGTAGAAATTTAATAAATGATTTTTTTTCTTCCTGTTTGAGCTCCCACTCCCATATGTGTCTAATCCTGTAAAATTTTGTTGTTACCCAAATGTTGGTGGATTTTTCTATGCTCCAGGAATTCATTGTTAGTCATTCTGCCTAATCATTATTTTTATTGATACATTTTGGTTTTTACATTACACTGATTTCTAATATACCTTCTCCCACCATCACCACTCATCAAACTTTCTCTTGTAACAGAAACTAAAAAAGAAAAAAACAGTTCAGCAAAATCATCCAATGTATCAACCTCATCTGACAGCTTATGCAACATTGCACATCCATAGTTCCCACCTCTCCAGTGAAGGGAAGAAAGTGTATTTTCTCATCTCAGATCCAAGCTTAGTCCTAATCATTTACTGTGAATAATTACTTCTTGGTACTGGCAATGAAAGAAGCTATTCTAGAGACCTTCACTGGTAATGAGAGTTTTTTAACTTCTTAGTATCCTATCTTTTAGCCTTTAACAGAGAAAGAAATGGCATTTTTTACTTGTTTTGCTACTTTGCCTGTTAATATCTAGGTTGTCAGTGTGTAGCATTGTTACTGTAAAGTTCAGAAGATTTTTGGTTTCTTTTTTTTTAATATGCAATTCTTTTGAGAGAATCCAAGAAAACAATTTACACAATGTTCACAGTTATATAAGAGAAAATTACACTTAAGGAAATCAGTACTCTAATCAGGATTTTAATCAATAGGAATTGACATTTTACTGAGCTATGAACTAAATATGGCAATTGGTATAGGATAAAGTATATCCTGTCAGACATGGCCACTATATTTATTTATTTTGTTTATTTAACTTAGTTGTGGATTTGTTTGTTTGTTTTAACGGGATTGTTGTAGGAGAAATTTCTAGTGAGGTATGGAAGTAGAAAAAATATCACTAAAATTGAAAGCTTTTTCAAAAGAACATCAGTAAAAATAATTAATTTTTAAAAAAAATCTCATGGTACCCAAATAACAAATTTAAAAAAAACAAACCAACTTCAGGCTAGCTATACAGATGATTTCCTTTATTAAAAGAAAAACTGTTGCCCTAATGAAGGCTAAGAAACTTTCTTCTAGAAAGGTATTTCCTCTTCTGCACAGAGTATATTTTCTAAAATTACTTGTTAGCATTCTCAAATCTCTCAAAAGGCCAAGGAAACTGCTTGTTGTATCTGTATCTACTTCTGAATTTCATATGCTATCTCACCTTTATTTGATGCTTCACTCTACAAACAATATGAGAGTAAGTGATTTCCATATTTAAACAAATTGATTATGTCACCCACAATTGATAACCTTTTACCATGGCCAACTTCAGTGCATGTTTCTAAGTAAACTATAGGGAAAAGACATGAGGTCTTATGAAATTGGAAAAGCTAACTGTATGAGTTTCTTCTCCAGTGAATATACTTAGTGTCATACTATTAATCATCTTCCATCAACCAAGTAGAGA
This sequence comes from Antechinus flavipes, assembly GCF_016432865.1. NCBI lineage: Eukaryota > Metazoa > Chordata > Mammalia > Dasyuromorphia > Dasyuridae > Antechinus > Antechinus flavipes. Next base: position 82,594,984 of record NC_067402.1, read on the forward strand.
GTATTCTAGATGTACCACTAAATAAAGAAAAGCAATTTGTCTATCAGTCAAATTTAAAAAAAATTTGGTTCTTACCATTGTATGGATTTTTGCCATTGTATGGCACATTTCTGATTTTCAGTAATAATAATGGCATCACATAAATAATACATCATCCATGTGGTTAAATTTAGAATTTATAGCAAAGGGAATCCTTTCACAGAATTCCAAAGCAACATTTTTATTTTAATATATTCATTTTAGAATGCAAACTCCAATTAACTCATAGTTAACACCCCACAAAATGAATTATAAAGAACCTGAGAAAGTAATTGAGAATACTGTGTTAGTTTACTATTTTTTAAAAGGAGGGGTGATAAGTTAGTATCTATTTATTTGATCTGAATTTTTCTTCTTTTTGTTGTTGCTATTGAATACCTTCTTCTTTTACATAATTGTACTCATTTTGCATAGTTTTTCTTTTGGCTCTTCTATCTTCATGTTGCATTACTTCATACAAACAAACTCTTCATATTCCTTATGATGCAGTAATATTCCACTATTCTCATATGCTACTTTTAATTCAGCTTTCTCTAGTTATTGGGCATATTGTTTCTTTCTAATTCATTGGTTTTACAAACTGTGCTACTAGGAATATTTTGTAGAGATAGGGCTTTACTTTCTATCAGTACAAATACAAAACTAGTAGCGGGATTTGGGGATCATAAATTTGATATAATAGGTAGGTAGCCCTTAGATAAAGAAATCTTAGCCCAAATGATCAGGGTATACTGTGGTGAAGTAACATTAAAAGATGCTCTTATCTTTTTTTATAAATCAAGAACATCATATTGACCTTCTCTTTCCAATAATGCTGGAACCCATGCCTATGAAGGCCCATTCTACTGCAGAGTACTCTGACACTTTACTTATAATGCTCTCTAAAGGGACTATATTGCAGAACTATATGCTAGATAAGGTCCTTTTTTCTACGTAGAGTAATAAAACCTGCTTGTATAAGAATCAAGATGGATCTGTGGTAGGTAGCATAATATTTGGAGTTTGAAGGCCTGAGTTTGAATCTAACTTGATTTTTTCTATCTTTAGATCACTAGGTAAATCATTTCCCACTTCTTTCCCCTCCTCCCACCTTGCCTTCTTCCTCCTTATTTGTAAAATAGAAGGCTTGTATATCTATGGTCTCTTCTAACTCCAGATCTATGATGTTATAAATGAGTCAAGTTATATTTAGCTAGCACCATAGCTTTAGACAGTACATAGCTTATTTAAGGGATTTAGGAGCAGGCAGTTCCAGTGGTTCTATGGAGAAGTAAAAGAAATGTCACTGGCATCTCAAGTTTAGCTTTAATTCATTTGGCAAGATATAGTCAGTAAACAGTCTATCAATCAATATTTATTAAGTACCGCATATGTGCCAGGCACTGTGCTGAGTGCTGGGAATACAAAGAGTCAAAAATTAGTCTCTGCCTTCAAGGAGCTCACAATCTAAAGGAAAAGATGACAAGCAAACAAATATTTACAGACAGATAATATACAGGATAAATAGGAAATAATTACCAGAAGGAAAATACTAGAATTTAGAGGAGGGGGAAATGTTTCATATAGAAGATAGGATTTTAGCTGGGACTCAAAGGAAGCCTGTGGGCAGATGTGAGAAAGGAGAGCATTTCAGGCATGGGAGACAGGCAGAGAAAATGTTCCAAGCCAGGAGCTATATGTATGTCTTTATATACCTCTGATTTTATATCACAGTTCTTTTTCCAGATCTGATTTCATTAGAAAACTCCCATTAGAAATGCAGATTGGCAACTGTTCTGCAATTTGTAGCTTGGAACATTGAGAGGTTTGGTGGATTATCCAAGGCCAAGAGACTATATGATCAGATCTAGCACTCCACAAGTCCCCAATTTAAACAGGAGTGATTATTCAGCACTAAAGGAGGCTGGATTTCAAGCGCCGCCACTAATTTTGTGATAAAACATCTCTTGGTCATGCAATTTTATCATCTGTAAAATTAGAATAATGATCCCTGCACCATCAACAACCTATCCAAAAAAAAAAAAAAAAAACTTTGAAAATTATAAAATGCCACACAAATGGAAGTTGTTTTTTTTTATATTTTATACATTCTATGATTGTATGTTTTTAAAACCATCTTAAATGTATGGCTACTGAACATGTCTTCATTTTCCTAATGCCTTATTCTGAGGTCTCCCTTTTTTTCTCTCTTCATAATTCCTTAATTAATCAAGATATTTATTGAGCACATGCTATTTGTAATAAGATAGTTGTCTTCATGTAGTGGAGGCTACAACAAAACAATAAAATATGATCTAAGCCCTCTAGGAGTTAACACTTTGATTGTGAAGACAAGACACATATGTTTAAAAGATAATAATATAGAGCAATATTAGAGGTATTAAATGAATAAATTGATCATAGACTTAGAGTTAGAAGACATTTCAATAACCATCTAATCCAAACACACACACACACACACACACACACACACACACACACACTTTACAGATGAGAAAACTAAGGCTCAAATAGCTTGATTTGTATCCTAGGAATTCAGAGAAGCCCTACTCACCATGTTTTTGGGGGGATTGTTGTTGGTTTCCCTGAAATATTTCTATTCCTCCCTCTCTGTGAATTTCTGATTTGGAATTTCATTACAAGGAATTAATTCATCAAGATATTGATGAGAGATGGAAGAGGTGTTGATTTGCACACATGATTTTTGATTTTTTTAAAATGAGGATTCACAAATATACTTATTGAAACAGACTCCTGGTAAACAATTACTAGATCAAGATCTAGCCTCTGTCCCAGAATACTTTCAAGTGAGCACCTGAAATTTGTGCATAAAAGGAATGGGAAGAAGTTCCTTACTAAGAACAGGAGAGGACAAGATTCAATAACTCAAGTACAGGATAGGCTTGTATTTATAACCTCAAGAGCTCCAGTTTGATTTTTTGCCTTGTTCACATTACTTAATTTATTAGTGCTGGCTCTGATTTTTCAGAGATTTTTTCATCTTATTCACTGGTTCTCTTAAAATTTCTGTGAAATGAGTAGGGAACCATAATCTTATTGTAGGCTAAATAAATGAATGAATGGCTGGATCACAGAAAGCCTAAATGATTTGTCCAAGTGACAGAGCTGGACCAGGAACTAAATAAGGGTTTCTAACTCACAAGCCAGCCTAAAGATTTATCCATTAGACCACTAATTCCCAGGTCTGGTTTTGTGACACCATCCTGCCCCTTCCACTTTAACTCCCCTTCTCTCTCTTCCAGAAAATCTCTAATTGTGCTCAAATATAAAACAAAATATATTCCAATTTTTAAAATAATAAATAAACATAATATGTAAATAACTAATAAATAAATTACTAAATCTAAATAAATAAATAATTTGAAAGAGCATGTAGCCCCAGAATCAGAAAAATAACCACAACTCCTCTTTGAACTCCCTGCCTCAGACAGCGTGATCTCAACCAGACGACACTTTAGCAATGCTCTATAGGGCGATTATCGGCATTGTATGAAGGGGGGGAAAAAAAAAAAGAACAGAAATCTCAGGCTCAGGTGCAAGTCTCTTTCCTTCTCCTCCCCCAGCAAGGTCACCACAGGGCATTTTCCTTACAATCAGTTTCCCCAACTTATGGGGCAGCTCCTTCATTTCTCCATCAGGGAGTCCAGCTGGCACGCCTACCCCACCCTCCCCCCAAAGCCCAGTAAGGGTGAGAGCTGCTTTCTTTGCTGCCGGTTTGCTTACAAAGCTCTGGGGGCCAGTCTGCCTGTCAGGCCTGCCTCTCCCGGCCTGCCCTTTGTTGACGACGGACCTCAGGAAGGCTTACTCTCTGCAGCCCGAGACCTCGCTAAGTACCTATTCAGCTCGACAAGGAGGGGGGAGGCTTGTCTCCAGCCGGCTTTGAGCACATTTAAAATGGGCACTAGCTCCCCGAGCCAGGAAATTGCCGAGCTGCAATTCTTCCCCTCCATCCCCTCAATGATGCCCCCCCACCACCATCTTCTCTTTCTATAGTGACCCTGCCCATCATGAAGTTCTTTCAGACAATGAGCAGCAGCCCCCTCGTTGGTACTATCACAAGTGCCTAAAGTTGTCTGTGTTGAAAATATTTATAATGAAGCCGGGCTCCTGTGAGTCCCGGTGAAACAGCCAGCAGCCCTGCTCTTTTATGCCAGCCTTCTGTGGAGACCGGAACAATGAGAGCCTGGTGCAGCCCTTGAAAAAAGGGTGCCCACTTCTGAGCAAAATGCAAGCCCGTGGCTTTGATGTGCCCAGACACCCCAGCCACACAAATGGTGTCTGAAAGCCTGAATCTGGGGGCAGTGTTTGGGAACCTGAGGAGCCGCGCTGACCAGTTTGTGTTTTTTTGTTTTCTCCTTCTGGAATATTTTAAACTCCTTTTCCTGGCCAGCTCGGAGTTTCTGTTCCCTTTGTAAGGGGCCAAGGTCATTTAGTCCATGGTATTTTTATATCACTTTTCACATCTAAGTAATCACTTCTTTTATAGTCTAGTAGAATGATTTGGCAGCTCAAATCAACATTGCTTTTAAGACCGTTTCATATCGGAGGAGATAAAACTGCATCCGCCACTATTGGCTTTTCCATATTCCTTGCCTCCCATCCAAGCCCCTCTCCCTGATGAAAAGGGAGCTGAGGAACAACATCATAGGAACATTGATTTATATATCTTGGGGTTTGTTTTGTTTCTTTTTTTTTTTTTTTCATCAAGAGGCAGTGATTCTTATGTAGCGGATTCAGGACGTGTGGACCGAGTCCAGTCATTCACACATACGGGCTTTGGCATCTTGGACAAGTTACCTCATTTCTCCAGACAATTTTCTAAGATTATAAATTGCAGAGAAGGTGTCAACCTACATTTGGTAGAGTTCCCTCATCCCAGAGTTCTTTGTATCAGTGAAATCAATCACAGTGAAATCTACACTTTTCTTCCCCCATAACATGTCAAATCTAATCTCTGAAACCAGCAGGTAGGTAGGTGGTCTCCAAAGTTTCCCTAGAGGAGTTTGATTATAATAGATTATTCCTTGTGTACCTTAGAAAACTATACAGGCTGTGTGTGCCTGGGCAAGGTACTCATTCTCAGTGCCCCCAAGAAACTCTAAAAACCCTAAATTACAGAGGAGCTGTCTATCGCACTGGTGAACAGAGTTTCAATACTTCAAGTTCCCTTCAAAGAAAAAATTCTATCAATTTCTGTATCCTTGAATTTTTTTTTAGAAAGGCAAGTTTTCTGAAAGACTGAAAGAAAAATCAATTTTTCTCTCTTTTTCTTAAAGTTCCTATAAATTTTCAACCACTCTTTCACAACTAAGTATTTACCCTTGCTGACCCATTTCTCTAGGAAGCCAATAGGCAAAGGAGCGCCCTCCTGTTAAACTACCTTCGGGGCTAAAGGTAAAGGTAAAAGTAAAAATTCACCACCATTGCTAACATTTGATTCTAGAGTCCCCTTCACTCAGGCTGTCTTTATTGTTTAAAAGTCAAAATAAATAAATAAATATGTCTGCATAGGACACCAAAAAACCTTTCTCTGAAAAAAACCTACTTTATTAAATGATGTTATGTCAATTTAGAAGAAAATTAAAGATATTTATGGTTTTATAAAAACATAGGAAAGGAGGGGAAGAAAAGATAATTTGGATTTTATATTTTCCTATCAATAGGCAGCTAGGTACTGCAGTAAATTGAAGACTGAGCCCAGCGTCAGGAAAATCGGAATTCAAACCCAACCTCAGGACATTGAATAGCTGTTATTCTGAGAAAATCATATAACTTTTTTTGCCTCAGCTTCCTTATCTGTAAAATGAGCTGGAAAATAAAATAGCTATCGCTTCAGCATCTTTACCAAATGGGTCACGAAGAGTCAAACACAATTGGAAAAACAACTTAATGCACTTATGTCACTAAATTTCATTTTATCTTGCCTAAGCAAATCAGTTTCTGTAACTTTATGTTTACTTCCTTCATGATTTTTCCCTTAAAAATGACAAAATGTCAAAAGTCACTTGAAAAAAAAAGTACAGTTTCAAACTTTCATAGCTTAAAACTGCATTAAGACTTTGGGAACAGACTGGGTATTATAATAGGAATGTCATTAATATTCTAAGGAACCTATTCTTTCTTAAACTGATAGGTGTTAATAGGCCATTGATTATATGGATAAGGAATTGCTTTAAACCCCCTGGTAAAATGGCTGGCTAAAGCATTAGGCAAATGTTCTCTGTTTATGGAAAATATATCTTTTTCCTTATTCAATTTCCATCTCTTCTTTATTAAGTCTTCTTCCTTTCCTTTTTAAAGTAAGATTTCTGTATCCTTTAGGCCACTGCCCTCCATAGTTTACACAATCTTATTAAGTAATAAGTTGGATGTTTTAAGTTTCATTTGTTTACTAATGATGCTCTAGATCCTATGTAAAATATGTTCTTTTTGGAGGGGGGGGGCACACTCCCAGTATGCACATTTTCATTATAATTTGTGGCCTGGACACCAAGAGATTAAATGAACTAGTCTATGGTCAACACAGCTGGCATGTTTCAAAATACTGAAGCCTAAGGCAACTTTCCAATCACTAGATCAATCTGGCTCTTCAAATTTGTTGTAATGTATCTATAACTTGAGTGCAAAGGCTGTCCTTATATGAAACATAGATGAAGACCTAATCACCATACTCACAAACAAAATTTTAAAAATCTGATTTACAGGATTCCAAGAGGAAAATGTATGTCCTTTTTCCCTTTCTGCTTTCTTATTCTTCTTTCATCCATTTAAAATAGAAGGAAGACCAGACACAGCACAGGGAGAGGAGCAGGTAACAGAATAAAGATCTCTGTAGAATAACACTTTGGAGAATAATGGAAAAAAGTATTTGAGGAATATCTCAAAGAAAAGAAGTCTGATGTGAATATACATATATTACCTGAGAAAGGACAGTATCGACTTTCATTATTAAAACAGCATAACATGCAGGCAGATGAAAGTACTGAGTGGAAATCTAATGATATCTCTCTTTTTTTTTTCTCCATTGGGTTTGCTTACAGATGATCATTCCAGGGTACTTTTGAAATCTGAAAATAGCCACGACAATTCTGACTACATCAATGCAAGTCCCATTGTAAGTATGTAAACTGATCCTAAGTCAATTCTTGGTCTTTCTTCAGGTAGTATTAATATGGCCAAATAACTGGTATTGTTTTAATTTAGAAAAATAGCCAGAGGTGTCTTTCTCAGACAAATTGAGCCAAAAAAAAATAATAATCCTGACTTGCTATTACAGTAGTTTTCTTAAACTTGTAATTATGGCCTGCTCAAATCCTGATCAATGGGCTGGAGCTTCTACCTTGATAAAGAGATCCAAGGTTAAGCCAATAAAGTTATTGGGCAATAAGATCAGTGAATGGAAACTATTCAAAGAACCTTTGACTTTAGGGCTGGATTTTCCATTCTTTTAAGGGTCATTTTCTGAGTTGTGTACCCTCTTTTCCTTCAGGAGAAAAGAGAGAGAGAGAGCCTCAGAATGCAAACTCACTTTTTAAAATGGTCTATAACTCCAAGTCAGATTCAGAATTATGGGTTAGTCCTCTTAGTGGAGGAAGTATCTTTTTAAGAAAAAGAGATGGCTTCCTGATATTGCCCTTATTTGAGGAACCAACACTTAAAATATAGTAAAGATCTCAAGTATTGCCTATATTGGGGGGAGAAATTGAAATGGCAATTTCTCATAAACCATTTGGCCCAACACCCCAGTGAATAGGAAGTATTTCTGTCTTCCAAAGATGCTTTACCCACTCACTTCCAATGTGGGTCTCATTCTCTTGACTTTTTTGTTTTCCTCTGTGGACTGGGGGTAAATAGATAAAGTTGAAAAAGGAGCTATCTGACCAATCTTAACTGAACAGAATTGGGGGTGGGGTGGAAGGAAAGAAGAAAAGGGTGAAAAGTCAGACTTCAAGGGGTGACTCAGGCAGATTTTTCAAAACTGAATGTGATGAATATGATTGCAGATGAGAAAGGAGATAAGCTGTTATCTATAAGTAAAGAAACTGCCAAAAGACAGGTTTTTAAAAGGGTGTACTTAGTGGCATTTTAAAACTGAAAGCTGAGCTGTGGGAATTTGTTATCTGTATGTCAAGGTAGGGGGAATTTTACTTACTGTGGTTTCCTGCCCCCCTTTAAACATTTTTCTTTAAATTTGGTGTCTCTAGGAAGCAAAATGACAGGGATCTTTCTGAAGATTACAAAGTTAAGTTGAATCAAACGCTTACCACTGGAGATCCTAGGAATAAGAAAGTTCTTGGCCACTTAATTTAGGAAATTGAGATACTAACTAGGAAGCATTAGGAAGTTACAGAAAGTTTCTTGATCCGCCTGGCAAAATTTATTTAACCAGTAAATTGTTTTAGAATCAAAACAATATTTGTTTCTCTAGAGAAGACTGCTATAACAAAGCCAGAGACTTTGTGAAGGAAATTTGGTATAGTTTGGTGGGTTTTGTCCATTTCAATATGCTTAAGCCCTAGGACACACACAATTCATTTTCACAGAATCAGAACTGGGGAAAAAAAGGAGATCTTATGATCCTCAGAAATGTGGACATGTGAATTGACCAATTGTGTACCCTAGGAGAAGTGGGGTCTCATCAATAAATAGGGTACCTGTTCTACATCAGGGGTTCTTACCTGGCACAGTAGAGAGAGCTCTGGATCTTGTCAGGAAAAACTGAGTTCAAGTCTGACCTCAAACATTTACTAGCTATGTGACTCTGGACTTCAGTCTTTCTCAGTTTCTTCATCTATAAAGTGGATATAATAGTAGCTTTATCGTGAGGTGTCTCAAAAGAATTTGCAAGCTTGTACCCATCTCCAAGTCAAGGGGCAAAGTTTATTGTAATTGTAACGCCAATTGAAGCTGGCCACGTTCCAAAAGGATTTAGCAAAGAGCAAGGAGAAAGAAGATAAATTGATAGGACAAAGTTAGAGAGACCAGAGCTTCATGTTACTTTTTGGTAATTTTATGACTAACAGGTAAGTTTGAGGGATGATCTATTCACTATTATCTTAGGAACTTGGTTATCACAGAACAGCAGATTATCTATCTGACTGCAATGTTTATAGGATTATCCTAAGGCCAGAAGACTTCAGAATCGTGAATAGATTGTTAGAATAACAGTACTCTAAGATCACTGCTATATTTCTCTTAGAATCTGTACCTTCTTCAGCAGGGCTGTTGTGAGCATCAAATGAGATTAATATTTGTAAAGTATTTAGCATGAAGCCTGGCACATAGAAGTTCCTTTTCCTTTTCCCCCCTTCATGAACCCATTCTCAGAATATTTTTAAATGTATAAAATAAAATACATAGCTTTACAAAGGAAAGCAATTATATTGAAATAGTTTTTAAAAATATATTTTTTGAGTTAACATGCCTCAGAGTAAGAATCCCTGATTTACATGGTCCCTGTGGTCTCTTCTTATTCCAAATCCATTGTCCTATATTTTGGCAATTACTAGTGTAGAAACACCTACCCCAGAAGGGGAAAAACTGATAACCTGCAATTAATATTCTCAAAGAGTTGCCTGGGACACTTAGAGGATAAAAGATGCTCAGATTCACCCAGCATCAGTCAGGTCTTCCTAACTTCAAGATCAGGCTTCTGTCTACCACTTGCTGCTGCCTCTTTGATGCACATGTGTCAGAGATTAAATCATAGTCCTTGGTTCTGAATAACTACATGGAAAAAAAACCTGCCTTTATGCAAAAGTCACATGATTAGTTCTTTAGCCTCTATCTCCAACTCCCTCCCCAACCCATGACTAGAGTGATAAGGACACTTGATACTATGGAATTTACATATAGGGTCAATTATTAGAATCAGATAGGAAGAGAGTAAGAGGCAATAGTAACAGGGATAATAATTGCAGGCCAGTGAATTGTTTATGCTAATCTACAGATCTTATTTAGAGAACTTTATTTGAGACCTGGTTCTCATGAAATTAAAATGTGAATCTAAAAAGAAATCAAGTTATGAGTTAATAATTGAATAGTTAGAAAAGTTGGTCAGAGATTTTGTCAAACTATTTCAACTACTGACTACTTCCCCACCCCAACACACATCCAGATTAGGTTTTAAAGAAGAGAAACTAATTGAATGGTTTTGATTTTTTGCTCCTGGAAAAATGTACTACAGTTTTATGTCACTTATGTATGCAATATTCTCATTTTAGGGACACTTAACTGGTTGTTCTCAATTGATACAATAGTATATAATTAGGATTTTTAAAGTTAATCATGGTTTTGAAAAAAATTAGTTCATGTATTTACCACTTCATTTTCTTATTTTAATAACCCCATTAATGATCATAATTCCCTAGTGATCTTTTGGTTATTAGGCCTTGTGATATTGATTATAAGAGGCTAGTTTTTTTTTTTTTCATTGTGTCAGCTAGGTAAATGTTAATAACCGATTTCTGAATTGAAAGAAAAGATCAGTTTTCTCTTTTTCCCTTGGAGCCAGAGACATCTCATGAGAGTAGAGTAAAAAAAATAAATAAATAAAGCAATTATTTTCAAATTTAGAAAGAATTGCATTACATCAATGTATATGTGACTAAGCTGTCTCCAATTTATAGAGCCAGGGGCACAGCTTCCAGATGTTTGAGCTGTATCCAGCCTTACCTTAAATCTAAATGATAATAATGCTATTTGCCAAAAGTAGGCAACCATACATACATATATATATATATATGCATATATTCTGAGGGGTATGTTTGTATTTAGTTTGTATGTATATTCTTTCATATAATACTTATCTCAATTTTTGTTAAAATCTAAAGCTGATCTCTTAGTCCCCTAGGCTAGCAACTGTTGGAAACACAGATGATTTCATGCAATGATTTCATGAATTTTAAAAAATTTCATGCTTTGAGCAAACATGCTAGATTTCTTTCAAATTCTGGGTTGTAAGAATGAGCCAGAGGATACCAACTTTACCTCCTCTCTCTGAAATCACCGAAAGTACAGTGATAATAACTCTGCTACCAGCAATTGAATGAAAAGCTTGCAATTACAGCACAAGGAGACCCTGACTGTGCAGAATAAAACTACGATAATTACATCTGTCATATTTGTACTTAGTCCTCATTAAATTTCAGGGAAATCATCCAGTAGTAAATAATGTGCAATCTTTGCTTTTAAATCAGAGGTCATGAAAGTAAATGGGAATTCTGTTTCCTCTCATAGGGTGTCTAAGAGAAAAACCCATCAACAACATTTAAAAACTCAGCTTGCTTATTATTGAAGACACCAGACTGAGGAATGTCATTAATATGACAGTTTGCTCCAACACAGCATACAATTTTTTTTTTTTACCCAATAACAGTTCTAAAATTTTTATGACACTTAAAGGTGAAATTACTTCTCCATTCTCTCATTTATTTGGAGAAAAATTGTTTAAAATTTTAATTTCAAAGTCATTTAACAAATTCAAATTGAGACCAGTTCTCATTAAGATAGAGAGAAAAAGGATGGGTAAGACCTTTTGAGTCTCTTGTAGATTCATTTCACCAAAAGAGGTTTAAAAAAAAAGAATAGATATATACAAAGATATAGCAATAAGCTAACAGTATTCTGCAAACCATAAAATGCTATGTAAATGTCAGTTATTGTTATCACTATATTCAACTATACTTATGTGTTGATAAGTGAAGCTGACAAGTCCCATCTGATTTTTTATATACATTTAAGAAACTGTTTTTCCCTTTTGTGGTGATACTAAAATTATGTTGCTGGGAAATTGGAATCAAAGTATAAAAGGAGTACATAGAAAAATGACCATTTTATTTTTTCAATGTGTGTAATAGGTAGGATAATCCTGAAATGTTCCATTTCACTTTTATCTATTTGTTGCTCAGTCTCGTCTGACTCTTTGTGACCCATTTTGGGGTTTTCTTGGCAAGGATACTGGAGAATGTTTTAACATTTCTTGCTCCAACTGATTTTAAAGCTGAGGAAACTGAGATAAACAGGGTTTAAGTGACTTGCCCAGGATCACATGATGATGTCAGATTGGAACTCATGAGGATTAAGTCTTCTTGACTTCAGGTTTGAAATTCTATCTACTGTGTCACATAGATGTCTTTCACTTTTATCTAAGCTATACTTAATAGAAGCTGGTTATGTAGTGTCTTAAGAATTTATCTTCTTATTTGACATCAACAACCACAACAAAAAAACAAACTTCAATCAGAGAGTATTCTCAGATGGTTAATCTGGGTACCATATGTGACTGATATCCAGAATATGGTTAAAGGAGAAGTAAGAATGATGTACAGTGTTGAGAAAATTATTTCCAAGTCTTCTTCTTAGAAATCAGAATTTCTCAAATCAAAATCAGAATTTATGTTAATTGCCATCCTACAGATCTACAGATTTTAACAAAACAACACAAAACCCATGCACTTTACAAGGATTTAAGAATAAATCTTCATCGGATCCCGTTTGATTCTGCCTCTTCTTAGGCATGTGAGCCTCCCCATGAGTAAAAGATTCAGCTGAAACAAATGGTTTTCTTGTGGAGCCAAAGAGAAAGGAATAGTCTTAATAAAAAAAACAACAAAAATTATACCCTTTAATTACACTTGGATTGCGCTGATCTTTGATCCTCTTTTACATTAAATCACAAAGCCACCTCTAAGGATGGTTCACTGTGATACTGACTTGTCTGTTATGGCAGTGTTACTGAAAATTTCCATTATGAAAGAAAATGTTTAATAATTACACCACTTTGCTTCCCCAGATGCACCAACCTTTTAGTGTGATGAGAAAGCATGTAAACTTTGAGCTCACTGAAACAAAGTCATTTCACCTTGTATGGCTGGTTCACTAGTGGAAACTTAGAGCAGGGTCTAGAGCTTGTACAGGACAGATCTCTCTCTTTTTTAATTAATAAATTGACATATATTTCACTGATGGTTTCAGTATCAGCTCTAGCTGGTGTGTTTGCTTATTTAACTAGGAGTTTTATAACCTATGCATTTATAAGCAGATTTAACTTGAGTATATTCTAGCTATGGCACTGCAGCACCTATATAATCTGAAAAGTGAGGGGTTGGATTAAGTGATCTGTAAGGACCCTTCTAACTTTATGTCTTTGGAGTGTTTCAGTCATACTCTTTGTGACCCTTGACAGGTTCTTTTTCTATATATACTAGAGCAGTTTGCCATTTCCTTCTCCAGTTCATTTTATAAATAAGAAAACTGAGACCAACAGGGTAAGATTCACACAGCTAACAAGTGTAAGAGGAGTCTTCTTGACTCAAAGTCCAGTGCTATTATTTGTGTGTGTATCTATACATACATATATGTATCTATATACATATGACAGGGGCTTCACCTATAAACACAAATATGCATTCACACAGATAAAGAATAGAAGTCAAGGAAGTGTTCTTTTAAATAATAAGTAGAAAGAAAAAGGATAAATGAAATTTTCTCAAATATATTAGTCTATGACAGAATATGTAAAGAATAGAGTTGATGAATCACTGTCCCACGCTACTAGATTGGATAGATAATAAGGCATATATGCTGTGATCTTCAAACAATTATTTTGATTAGAAATACATATAGAAATAAATAACATATTTGATTAGAAATATATATAGTACATATACATATATGTGTATTGTGTGGATATGTATACATATTAGCATTGATGTATTTTCTTTATCTCAAATAGGAATCTTTCTAAAAAACACCTAGAAATTAATGAGACATAGTAATTTGAAGTAGTTAAATATTTGCTTTATTTTTATTCAGTTACAGACTGACTAATAGCATGATAGGAATTTCTGTTGCCTTATATTTGGTATGAGCAAAAAGTGTTCCTGCCCATAATTGTTTTCTGTACAACAGAATGTGCCTGGAATGTAATAATTGTAATTGTCTTTTGAATTATTGTTAAATGGATGACACATTTCTCTACTCTCTGCTCATTATGATGTTTGCCACATTCCAAATAGCAGCTTTTTGACAGCAGCTGATTAGTGCTAAAATACCAAGAGTGGTCTGGGCCTGATTTACTAGATAGTTGAGTGTTTAGAAGTATTTCTTCTCTGACAGTACTACTTACATCATCATTGATTTTCTTTGCTTTTGTCTTTACCACAGAAACAGGTGGTTGGTTAAAAAAAATTTTTTTTAAATCACTGTAAAATAAATTATGACCTTTCATAAATGTTGACTTAGTTATCCTCCCTATAACATTCCCATCTTCTACTCTTAATCACATACTTGTTGTGTTGAACACTGTTTAAAATGTAATATTTTGAACAGACCAGCAGTTTAAAATGCCTTGCTTTCCCAATTACTTTTGGCAAAGGAACATTTGACAAGGAGGTGGAGTTTTAATTTTTCTGTACAACTCTTTATAGTGAAGAGGCCAAGGTCTTAGTAAAAAACTGTCATTGTCCTGTCCCCCTCTCCCAATAAGAACATATTTTAAAAATCAAAATTTCTTATGTCTTTTGGGGGCTTTCTTTTTTTTCCTTCTGCAACATTTTAATTGTTATGTTCAATGAGAGTAACATAATTTACCTATATTGTGTTTATTGTGGTGAATTTCAACACTAGGTCCAGTTTTAATTATGAATCAGAAAATTAGGAGCATCAAAGGCATTTTTCCTTCCTCGGTATCTTTTTTTCCCCCAGCAAGTATCACATTGTTGTTCTGTTAGAATAACTTACATCTGTTCTTTTATGCGCTTTTCCTTTTTCATAGTGCACATAATTATAAGGTGCATTCTTTTATACTGACAACCATCACCACGGAAAATGTTGATAGGCTCTGAACAAATTCAGAAGATGCCTGCTAGAAGAAATCTGTCTTGTACATACCCTTGTTAAAATTTAAACTTAGAGCAACATTTTAAAGTGGTTCTGAAATATCCTAATTTAATGCTTAGCATTGCATATGGTAGCATCTCACATCTCTTATATGATCTAAAACCAAGATGGCACAATACCTTTTCAATGAGTCCTGAAATCAAGACTGGGGCACTCAGGACAAAGAAGAAAGGCATTAGACAAGGAACAAATAAATAAATGTTTTTGCATGGGAAAGTAGAAATGCTACTATACAACTGTACCTTCCACCAGTGTAGAATGACTGGTTGATTCAGTCCAATTTAATTTCAACCCTCCTTCCACAGGGCCATCCAATAATCTGAGAATTCTACCGGAAAGTTTTCTTGAACATTGAGTTCAATATCCTCCTACTCACCCCCTCCTCTTTACTAGTTGACTGAGGCTTAGGATTTTAGGGAAAAGAAATACACCCTATTGCTCTGAAAACCTTCAGTGTAGCACTGTAATCCTATTTGGTTCTCAAGGCTTTGTTTCTCACCCTCTTTTTTTTCTACTCAGTCAGTCTTTGAATTAAATGTTATAATTAAGGTCTTTCAAGCCAAACATCCTCTATTGAGGGTAGCAGGATGCATTTGGACAAATCAACTAGCCAGAAAGCCCACAACTGCATTCTTTTTTTGTTTGTTTGTTTTTAGTTTCTTGTTAACTGGCATGGTGGAAATAGAATAGGAAATTAGCTACTTGAACGCTGGGACCACTCTTCTATGAAGTGCTTATCTCACTGTGGGCTCTTAGTATCCCTGTACTCTCGGCTGATGATGACTCAGCCAGTGTGGGCTACTCTCTGGGAATAAACAAAACAACCACCCAAGTGAAATGAGTTAACGCTTTCAGAACAACCAACAAGATGGCAGTTATTAATGGACATTTCCAGAACCCTGTAAAGTTTATTTCTTTTTCATGGTGTTTTCTCTCTCTTTTAAGAGTTTACTATCTCACAATCACAGACTCACCCCTGATAACAAATGGACCCGTTATTTTTAGTGCCATGTCTGTAGTAAAGGTGGAGGGCACTTACACTGGCAACATAGGCAGAATGACTGTTATATCATTTGAATGCTTTTACACAATTTTCCTATAAGATGGGGCCAAAAATTCCCAGAATGGAATTCTAATTGGAAAATTATTTCCTCCATTTCTATATGAATGGGAAATGTTTTTAGGGTTTTTTTTTTCAAGTGTAAATTTTAAAATAAATGAATTTTTTGACATCTTAGTTATTTGGACTAATAACTTTTTTTTGCACATGTTGATCTTGTAATTTTATTTTTAAGTGTAAGTAAAATATTACAAACTTAACAGGACCAATTTCCTACTTACTTGGGAAGGGGGGCAAAGAGAAATATTTTGAAGAGGTTTTTGTTTGTTTTTTTCATTTCTAAAGTGTTAACACTAAAATGATATCCTGAATCTGGAGAATACAGTCTAAGTTTTCTTTACCAATTCTTCGTTAACTATGTTTATCTTCTAGTTTTTAAGAAAAGTCCAAGTAATTTTGATTGTAATTTTGTTTCTCTCAGATGGATCATGACCCTAGAAATCCTGCATATATTGCTACTCAAGGACCACTTCCAGCTACAGTGGCTGACTTTTGGCAGGTAGGTCTTTTTTTCAATTAAACTCTTTCTAAAAGTGGAATTTATCAAACTGATCATCAATAACGGCTTCCTTTGTCTTTATTAAGTTCATTGGAACACAACCACAATTATATGGATATCTCTATATCTGACAATCTACATCGGTCATTTCATTTAAAAATTAAAGATGTTTGTTAGCCTGTTTTCAAAAGGATTGTATTTGAACTTGAGTGTTTCAAAAATGTAAAAGTTCCTTTTAATATTTAATGTTCATGTTGCCCCAGGAAATTAGAGAATTCATATAATTGGATGATAAGAACAGAAAGGGTTTTTATGTATGGAAAGTAATCCTCATTCTTTTGCCAATTTAAGCAAAGTAGAACCTCACTTTAATACAATTTGAAATAAAGAGGTATTTCTGCAAATACCATCCAAGTTATTGGAGCATCATAAAGGAACTTACTGTGAGGTTGCATCACCTAGAAGTATATTTTTTTTAACAAAACAAAAAGATGTTCAATTTGGTAAATGGTATTTTATTTGGAAAGTTGTTGCAATAGAACAAAGGCTAGATTTGAAGTCAATAAGTATACTTAATTCAAATTTCACCTCTAACACTCTGACCACAACTTCTCTGGAGCTCAATTTCTTTGTTTCTGAAAAGGGGATAATGATATCTTCACAGATTTGTGAGAAGCTAATGAAATAATGTGTATAAAGTGTTTTGCAAATCCTAAAGTGCTATATACATATCAGCTGTACCTGAAGGATACAGTAGCTGGATGGCACAATGGATAGACTAGGGCTTGGAATCAGGTCAACATATCTTCCTAAGTTCAAATGTGGCCTCAGATACTAGTTTGTGTGATCCTGGGCAAGTCATTTAAACTTGTTTGCCTCAATTCCTCATTTGTAAAATGAACTGATAAAAAAAAAAAAAAAAGTCAAACCACTTTAGTATCTTTGCCAAGAAAACCCCAAATGGGGTCACAAAGAGTTGGACATGACTGAAATGACTTAATGACAACTTATAAGGTGAATCTGTTCCTAAGGGGCGATTAAATATCATAAGAAATGTTAAAGAATTTCTACTGTAATGAACATATTCTTCCCTAATTTGCTAATTTTAATTTGCAAAAAGGAAGGAAACAAACTCCCTATAGGGTTTCTAAAAGGTATGTTGTGTACGTTCCATGATTTCATTGGGATGAGCACTCCTACCAGTTTAGAATGCAGCCCACCTCTTCTCATTCTGATCAGTTGTTGATCGTGTCCTTCCTTAAATCTTCCACAGGAGGCCTTTTATATCTTGTCATAAGTTGTCCTTGCTAATAGGCTTCTTCCCCCCACTTTATATCCACCAGGCATTAGCCTTAAGATCACCTGCGATTTTTATCCCTCTGAGCCTCTGAATATTTCATAAATACCAATATAATATTTGAGTTGCCCATTATCCCTGCTGCATGGATGGCCCACATCCTTTTCCCATCATACATATGTTATAAAATTAGCTTTATTCAACGTATTTTGTCTTTTTAAGGCATGTCTCATTTTTGTTTCCCAGTAGCTTACAAAAAAAGATTTTATAATTTTTCTCTCTCAGATTGGGATCACAAATTTTACTCTGGATGTGTGTGTGTGTGTGTGTGTGTGTGTGTGTGTGTGTGTGTGTGTGTGTTAATTGTGGAAATGTTTTGCAGAATTTTTTTTACTACTTCAATTTGCATTTTCTGATTAACTGAGAATTGTTAATCATTTACATATTGAAATTGTCTATAGTATGGATAACACTATAGAGCATGCTTTTCCAGGTGGTATTGGTAGATATTTCAATTATTTATTTTTAAAAATACATTCCTGTACCAAATATAAATTTCAATTTAATAGCTAGATCCCAAACTATAGTATCAATGCACTTTAAAAACATAAAATTATGGGTTTCTTAAATTTCAATTAAATCATTAAAGTATATAATCTTTCCCTCAAATCTCAGAACTGTACAATGCAGAAGACTTAAGTAATCCTTTTAATAAGCATTTAAATTACAAAGTTCAAAGGTGGAAGTTGCTTTTTAAATAAGCCCTAGGACTATTGAAAAGTATCCTGCTAGGATTCTAAGATTCCTTATCCCTTTAGGCAGGTAGATGGAACTATGAATAATGTTGGATATGGAATCAGGAAATCTTAGAGTTCAAATGTAGCTTCAGCCTTTACGAGCTGTGTGGTGCTAGGCAAATCACTTAATTTCTGTTTATCTCAGTTTCCTCATCTGGAAAATGGGGAGAATAATAGCACCTGCCTCCCAAGAATATATGATTAAATGACATAATGTTTGCAAAGGTCACTAAAAATCTAAGTGCTATATAAATGCCATTGTTAAAATCCTTGAATTTCATTACTTGTGTGAATCCAACTACCTCCTCTAGTTCATTCAATGGGACTGAATGACCTGTGAAATAATTTATGCTGAGATTCTATAATTCATCCCATGTCCTTCCATAAACCATTTTTTGTTATTTATCCAATAGATTCTTCGTGTAAATCTCTAAATAGTTGCTAGATTACAGCACAATTCTTGGATTGTTTGGCCCTTACTATTTGATCCATCTCTTTTTCTGGTCACATGTTCTCAATGATGCCTTTTGTAACTGGCCATAAGTTGTCCTTGATAATATGCTTTGACCTACTCATATCCAGCAGACATTATCCTTGAGATTTCCTACAATCCTTATTCTTTTGATACCTAAGAAACTGAAACAAAAATATTATACATATTAAAAATGATTTCTGATGCAGTTTTCTCTTGTCTTAAGTATGATTATTGGGATAAAAATCTCCTGACATTTTACATCACTCCTAGCTGCTTCTGAGTCTTACAATTATTCTTGTTCTATAGAAGTGCTAAGGGAATTTAGATTCAAAGGTGGGACAGATCCAGAAAAGTAGGAGTGTCCAAGGTGGATGACAAGGAGAGGTGGGAAGATCAACTAGGAGGCTATTGTAAGAGGTAATGAGGTTCTGGATCAGTGTAAATATAAAGAAAATACATATAAACACATTTCAAAAGAGGAATTCAACAGAATTTATTGACAGGTTAGTTTCTTAACAAGAAAGCTTTCCTAGTCCACCTTAATTTTAGTGTTTCTCTTCTGAGAGTAACCCCAATTTATCTTGTATATATCTTGTTTAAACATGATTTTTATATGTTGTCTCACTCCTTAGAATGGGAGTTTCTTGAGAAAAGAGACTTTTGCCTTTCTTTTTACCTCAAGGTCCTGGCACAAAGCAGCTATAAAATGATGAAGGCACCTAGGTAGCACAGGGAATGCACTGGCCCGGGAGTCAGGAAGACTTGAATTCAAATTGGACCTCAGACACTAGCAGTGTGAGAAATCTCTTTACCTTAATTGCCTCAGTTTCCTTATCCATAAAATGAGCTGGAGAAGGAAATGGAAAACCACTCCAGTATCTTTGCCAAGAAAATTCCAAGTGGCATCACAAAGAGTCAGATGATTGAAATAAACAACAACAACAAAATAAGATGACTGACTAATGGATATAGATGAGAGAAAAGTGGCTCTTAGATCCTAGCCTGGGAAAAAATGGTGTTATCATTGATAGAAAAGAGAAAAAACAAAGAAAAAATCTAGAAGAAAGATCAAAGGTTTCTCCTTCTTTATGAGGGTATTTTTTTGGTGTTGGTCCATTCTCAAAATGGATCAATGACATCATGAAAGTGATGTTGTGACTTGTGCATGAACTGTATTTAAGTGGTGCATTTAGATTTATTCAAGTACAGGGAGTTCTGGTATTATTTGTAGTAGAAAGAGATCTAATCTTAAAGCCAGAATCCCAGAGTTCAAACAGAGGCTCTCATCCTTAATTACTAGATGACCATGGGAAAATAACTTTGTGTCTTTAAGCCTCTTTCCATTTAATAAAAAAAAATAACATCTAACTTTTACCTAACATTTAACCAGGTTTTAGTGAAGAAAGTGCTTTATAAACATTAAAGAACAATATAATTGTTAGTTGGTACCCACAAAATAATTTCATTTTTTGTTTTTTGGGGGTTTTTTTGCTGAGGTAATTGGGGTTAAATGACTTGCCCAGGGTCACACAGCTAGGAAGTGTTAAGTGTCTGAGGTCAAATTTGAACTCAAGTCCTCTTGACTTCAGGGCTGATACTCTATCCATTGCACCACCTTGCTGCTCCAGAATATATTTCTTGAGCAAGGTCTTTTGCTTCTATTGTATTCCTGATTGTCCCTGTAGAATATATTGTAGAATCTATAATAGCTGTTGAATTGAAATAAAACTAAATATATGAAAATAAATAAATTCAGGGTTAATAACTTCATAAAGTGATTCCTTACCCTGAAATAATTCTTTTTGTGAGCACTCATAATAGTTTAAAAATAAGTTGATTTATAAAAATTTGTTTTACATACCATCTTTTAAGAATGCTCTTACCTAAAGTTAAGTGCACATGAGTTTCATATTTCCTGTGAAGTATTATTAACCATTCAGTAATGCACCCAGACTGCCTTACTGCATTTAACGAGGATGCTGTCCTGCTTTGGGGTCCAAAAATCACTTATATCAGTAAATAATAGGCAGAAGCACTTCGTTTTAAAAAGATGTGAGGCTTTAGTTCCCCACAAGCTTTTAATGTGTTTAATTTGCTATTTGATACAATGTTGAGGTACATTAATTGGAGTATAAAATCATGAGGTGTCATAGAACATGGGATATCATACTGACTGTACCCTGTGCCAGTTTAATTATGTCCAATTCTGAATACATTTCAAGAAGGACAGAACAGATCAAAGAATGTCCAGAGGAGGAGGATCATGATGGTGAGAAAGTCTAGGAACCTTTAACATTTAAAAGAATATAGGATGTTGGTCTTACAGAAGACACAGCTAAGGTGAGATGTGATGGTTGTCTTCAAATATCATCTGGAAAAATCAGAGGTCAAAACCAAATGTGACTTTATATATGATGAACTGACTCTAAATCCAGTGCTTTTCCCATTCCAGAGGATAAAACTAGAGACTATCAGTAGGTGAAAAATACCGACAATAGATTTTGATTCAAAGGAAAAAGAAAAGATCCAAAAAAAAGAAAAACATATCCTTGAAACTAGTAAACCCTGTCACTAGAAATACTCAAGCAGAGGTTTATTAGCCATATTGTAAAGAATATAATTGTGTAGGTTAAAAGTTTGGATTCCAAACATTCCAGCTTTAAAATTCTCTGATTTTTAAAATACAGAGTATTTGGAAGGATTTTTACCATTCTTGTACCTTTCCTTTGAATACTCTCCAGCTTATCTGTGTCTTTGTTTAAATGAGCTGTATGCAACTATGACATTTCAAATGTGGTCCGAAGGAGATAGAGTATAATAGTCCTGTCACCTCCCTAGTCCAGGACACTGTGCTTCTCTTAATGAAGCCTTGAAATCTGATTAGCTTTCTTAGCTGTCCCATCCCCTGGTGACTCACATTGAATTTGCAGTCCATTAACATTTCCAGATATTTCTTCAGAAATCTAGTTTCTATTAATGGCTCTCTGATTTTATATTTGTAAAGCTTATTTTTAACCCAAGTAGACATTATAAATTTATCACATTAAATTTGATCTTTTAGCTTGTTAAATCCCATACTGTCATCAAGATGTTAACTATCATTCCCAGCTTTGCATCAACTTCAATTTTTATAAATTTGCAATCCAAGCCTTTAACCAGGCTATTGGTAAAAATGTTAAGTGCCATGGGCCCAAACAAAGATCCCTGAGGAACTCCACTGAAGACAATTCAAATCTTTTCTTTTGAGTTTATCTGGTTCTATTCTCTACATGCCTCCATCTTTTCCACAAGCTTGATAGGAGAGACTTATGAAAAATACTTTGCTAAGACCTATATAAACTATACTTAGAACATTTCCTTTATGGACCCATTTGATAAAATTATCCCAGAGAAAATTGGCTTATCACGAGTGAGCTGTTTTTAATTAAATTTTTAAAAACCATCAGTCTTTTTCTTTTCTCAGTCTTTGTAACAAATAAATATTATAAAGTAAAATAAATTCCCATATATATCCAAAAATGTGTGTCTCATTCTACATATCACTTCTCATTCAGAAAGTAGGTAAGCAAATGCTTCATCATCAATGAAGTGACTTATTTTCGAGTAAATCATGCTAGTTCTTTCTAGTTACTATGTTCTTTTCAAGATAGATAGAGAGTATTAACAAAGGGATGGTTATCCACTAAGATGTCAGGAATCAATGGCAAACTCATTGACCTATACTTTGCAGACTCCATTTATTTACCTTTAAAAAAAAAATCACAACATTTACCTTTCTTCAACTAGGTAGAACCTTCTTTCTCTATAAGATTTCTCTGCAAATAGCACCGGCACTAATACCTCTCCCCCTCTCCCCAAGCTCCCAATTGTCTATACCAGTCGTTTTTATAACTTCAGATTTGGCCCTGATTTGGGCCAAATGACTTGAGTTTATTAAAGGTAGTTCAATACTTTGCTAATATTGCTCTATTGATATTGGTTATAAACTCCCTCATATCCATTTTTTCCTGTTCTTTCCCATCAAAAGAGTAAACAACTATAAAGTAAAAGATAAGCATAGCTCCCACCATTAGTGCTGTTCTTGTCCCTTCTCTGATCTTTTTTCCAATATAGCAACAAATTTTATAAGTCCCAGATACTTTTATTTTCCCTGCATTTTCCTTCCTTTCCTTGAGCTTTCCTTACCTTCCTCAGCTCATTGTATACTTTCACACTCCTGACATTATCCTCACAGGTCTGTGCTGTGCTTTTGTATTCATCTATTACCTCCCATGTTTCCATCTTCTGCATTTGGCTTTTTAAAATTCATGTTTCTTGACTTGCATTCACATTGGTCTTTTTAGACAATTCACCTTTTTCCTTCTCAGAATTATTTATTTTTGTGTCTTCAGAATTTCATCCCTGAGAGAATCCCTGTCCTTCTAGTCTACCTTCCCCCTGCAGAGTTTAAATCCATAGGGGCCTAGCTATCTTTTCTCTAAACCCTTTGAAATCTCCTCTCCTGAAATTGAGGGTTCCTGTCAGATTAAACTTAGATTTCAAATCTCTCCTCTCTTACAAATGGCAAAATGGAGTAGACACTTTCATCCCCCAGTTCCCTTCATTTCTTCCTCGCCAACCAGTTCTTCTTTGTTAGGGAGACCCTAATCCAGAATGGAATTTACCTCTGTTGGTGTCTCTGCCTTTTCAAGGGTGAAATTGTCATTAAGGTAAGTCAAAAATTATTGACTCCTCTGGTTCTCCCAATGAGATACAGCCTTTGTTCCAGTTTTGGTAGGAAAGGCTCTTCTGACACAATGTCTTAGACAAAGGAAATGCTCAATGTGTTTGAATTGAATAGATGGATAAGTGGAGGGGGGAAAAAACAGAAAATATGAAGGTTGAAGAATTTTTCCTTAGGAAAAGGGAACAATAACAGCAACTACTTCCCATAGTTATGAGGATTAAGTGTGATGATATTTGTAAAGTTCTCTGCAAACTTTCAAGTGCTATATAAATGCTTATTATTATTATTATTTAAATTTCCTTTTGATCTATAGGAATCTTTTTAAACTTCATCAAATCAAGCAAGCATTTATTAAAGCATCTATTTGTCAGCTACTGTGCTACATGGAAACCAAAGCCAACTGCTTTGCAAGTAAGATTATTTCCATATGCTGCCTAAAAATAAGAGAGTAGTAACTATATACACATGAATATAAGTCTGCATTGTGAAGTTATATAATTACCCTAATTCTCCATTCCCTAGGAGAGATTCTTATTAGATAATACAAAAGAGGGAGAGCTATCAAGATTAGGACTCTTGCCTTCCAATTTTCCAGTCTCATCCAATCTGTTCAGTAAAATATGCTACCTTTCCAAACAAATTCAATTATTAAAAGTTTTTACTACCTCTCTTGGCTGGATTTCTTATAAAGAAAGACAAAAGGTCCAAAATGAGGCACCCCTAGGTCACATGAATCAGCATGAAGATTCAATTATTGCTTAATTAATATTTATTATTAATATTAATTTATCTACTTTAACCTATAATAAAGTCCAGATCTACCATCCATTTGTTTTAAAATATTCTGGCTTTTTTTTGGCTTAATGATGGCCAATGCATCCTGACTTGTTTAGAAGTAGTAGTCTTAATTTAACTATTTAAACATTTATTAAGCATATACTAATATTAAATTAGGCATAGTGTTTAGAAAATGTGAAATGTGAAAAAGTATAAACCAGATCCCCTGTCCATAATCTAATCTAATTGGGATTTGCAATCTAATTGGGAAGACAAGATAAAAATCAATGACTAAAAAGGTGATTAATTAAATAATAATCAACAAAGTACAATACATGATATACCATGAGGCAGCACATGATTAATTTTTAAATGACTATTATAGACAACAAATATTTCAAATTCTTCATTTTCATTTTTTAAGGTCAGGAGGCATTAATAATCTCTGATTCAGATAAGAAATACAGATTTAGGAGTTCATATATCTGCCTCACATTATTCCCCCACCTCTATGAAAATTTCACTGAGTAGCAGTTATAAGTAAACTAGCATTTCATCTTTCTGGCAATGAGACACAGCCTTTGTTACAATGTTGGTAGGAAAGACTCTTCTGACACGTCTTAGAGAACTTAAAGAAATTGAGGGTGAAGACATTGTTTGCTCTGCCAGTACTCTTTCTTCAATTCAATTCATGCAACATTGATTGAGAACATACTTTCCACAAGGCTTTGTTCTAGGTACAATAAGCTCATGGAAAGCTAGAGTTGGAAGGGAACTCAGCAATGATTTAGTCCCACTCTCAGATGGAACATGAGGTCCCACTATGACATTACCCCCAAGAAAAATAAAAATAAAAATAAAAAACTAGACTTTTCATGAAGATCTTCGGGTGGAAAATTCACTTTTAGGGATGTCCTATTCCATTTCTATTTAACTCTAATTGTTAGAATGTTTGTCATGACAAACAGAATCTGCCTCTCCATAAATTCCATCCATTCATTCTGCTCCTTCCATTAGGAGCCAAATACAATCAATCTAGTCTATTTAGCATGAAAACTCTTCATATATTCAAAAGTCTTCTCTTTATCATAGTAAACATCCTAAGTTCTTTCAAGTAATCCTCCTATAGCAAAATTTAAACTCCTTCTATTCTCTCAATAGATCTTCTCCAGGTGAACTCTGTATCCCTCCTGAGATGTCTTTAACTTCCCTAATTCTGGATACTATACTTCTGATAATACTACCTAATACTGCATTAGCATTTTAGAGATGCCTTATCAGACTGTCAACTCAATTAGTTTGCAGTTCATTTAAAACCCCTGCTTTTTATTTTTTTAAGTTTTATTTTTATTGATGCCTCTTATTTTTATATTACATTCACTTCTGAATTAATTCCTCTTCTTCCCCTCTCTAGAGAGCCATCTCTCATAACAAAGATTTAAAATGCAAAGAAAGAAGCGAAAGATGTCAGCAAAATTAGCTGGTGATCAACTGTATCTGATATTATTAGCAATATTCCATAATCATATTTCCCAATCTCTGCTGTGGAAGTGAAGGAGATATATTTTCACAATTCTTGTCTTGGGCTAAGCTTGGCCATCATTACACAATATAAATTTCAGGATTCCCATTGTTGGTGTTTCTTATATTGTTGTTGTAATTATTTTGTGCATCATTTTCTTTGTTCTACTTAACTGCACTGTCAGATCATCAACGTTTTCCTGTGTTTTTCAGTTTTTTATATTCATGATTTTTTAATGCAAAGTAATATTCTTTACAGTAATATACCATGTTTGCCTAGCCATTCCCTAATACTTCAGTTCAGATCCTTTACTATATCCAAAAATGCTGCTGTGAATATTTTGATAACTATAGGGAACTTTTTTTTCCGTCTTAGACTTCCTTTGGTATATGAGTTATGCCTTTTTCATTTGAATTTTGAAGTAATTTATTCTTCAACTATGGTTTAAAAAAGATTTTTTTAACTCAAGTAAGTGTAGGGCATCTAGGTGGGTTGGAGTGGATAGAATGCTGGTTTTTGAGTCAGGAAGACTCATCTTCCTAAGTTCAAATCCAGCCTCAAATACTCATTGGCTGTGTGACCATAGGCAAGTAATTTAACTATGTTTGCCTTAGTTTTGTTTTGTTTTTTTTTATATGTAAAATGAGCTGGAAAAGGAAATGGCAAACTATTCTAATATCCTTGCCAAAAAAATACCA
Source organism: Antechinus flavipes (assembly GCF_016432865.1). NCBI lineage: Eukaryota > Metazoa > Chordata > Mammalia > Dasyuromorphia > Dasyuridae > Antechinus > Antechinus flavipes. The sequence continues at coordinate 82,621,856 of NC_067402.1, forward strand.
AAAAGAGTTATAAAGAATTGAAGATGACTAAAAAACAATGGAACAACAAACAACACTTTAATGTAAGTTTATTCAATAACTTTCCTCCAAATCTAACAGTGGTACAGCTTGAGACCCCTTCGGGAGAAGAAAGATTAGTAAGTAGGGAAATGGTGTCAGAACAAAAGGTGAGGGTCACAAAGACAACTGCTGACTTCACCATTTTCCTAAGAAAGAAATTATCAGAAGAGTTGCTTTCTCTCACCTCTTTTTCTCACTAGTATAGAAAACTAGAGTCAATGGATGTTTAGTTCCAAGTCCTGTTTATCTCTAGATCACATTTGGGTAGTAGTGGTAGTAGTAATGAAATTATAATAATCCATGTTTATAAAGCTTGTTAAGATCTGAGAAGTATTATAACAAAGGTGCTATAATTATCCCATTTTCACAGTTAAAGAAATTAATGCCCCAAGAAACTAAACCATTTGCCCAGGGTGGTATATAGCAGAATTCCAACTCAAGTCTAGGCAACAGTGACCATTTTTAAAGAAAATACATTTAAAAGGACTTTAGTCCCCTGTGCTTTTACCTAACCCATCTTAAAATTTTGAAATTAATCTACAGTGAAAATAAGACAAAATGCCTGAATATCTTCTACTTATTCTTCTTTTGTATCACAGCTAAAACCCTACTGAATTTTCAGCTTTCAAGTATGGTTTTGATTCACAATCCTTTTTTCTTCTTTTGGCATAGAACAGGGCTTGATGCATTCTTAATGGGTACTCATCTTGAAGAGCATGGCAGCCTAAAAGTGCCACTTATATCTAAGGTGTAAAATATGCATATTTAATTTGATACATGAAAACAGGCTGAGGAGAGAGTAGTTCATAAATAACAATGCTCCCTGGGGCCCAGGTAACTTAATGTACATGTCAAGTTATTGAGAATAAATACATCAATAGTAATTGTACAACTGTTCTTTTTTTTTTTTAAATCTAGCTTATGAGTATTTGTGTTTGCCATGAAAATCCCTAAAACTCACAGTAGGCACACTAAAACATACTGAGTCTGTTGTACTTGAAAAAGAAGCTTAATATAGTTTTCAATAAAATTGCAAGTGTGTTACATTTAAAAGTTCCCCACTCCCATCTCCTTGGGCAACTCTTATGTTGTTGCTAGAGGGAAAATATTCCAGATGTAGTTATTGCTATTTATTAGAAATTCATTTTTGGCTTTCTCTTGGGCTGGACATTGTATATAAAAAGGTGGATTTTCCTTTGTCTCTATCCTTATTGACAATCAATGCAGAGTTCTAGAATGAATTTCTTGCTATGTTAGGTCTAATCTTTGAGATTAAAAAATTAGATGGATATATATGAATATTTGAATAGGATCATATTTACTTTTTTCTAAAATATAGTTAAAATTGCTTAATGAATTCAACAATTTGTGTATTTTGTTGGCAGGGACTTAGATGCAAAGACAAAAAGAATACAACTCTTGCCCTCAAGGACCTTATATTCTATAGGGAGAAATAATGTAAATAAATTTTAATAAAACATATTCCTAAAAAATATAGAAATATAACAACTTGAGACTGAATTGGTCTCCACATGACCTTGAGTGTCATTACCAGAGTGTTGATTGTTTAGGGTGACTGTGACTATAGCATAATCAAACATTCAGGAGATGTAATTGCTAAGCTTGCTGAGAAATTGCTCCTGGTAAGGCAGGATCAAGGTTTTAAGACCTCTGCCCTCAAAAGGCTATCTAGATAGGTGGCAGCAAATCAGAATGCCCAGATCTGTCACATCTATCTGGTACTATGTCAGTCATGTGCAACCAACAAATAAGGTGCCCAATACAGTGAAACCTCACTAATTTGGAATTTAAGGTCATTCTAACAGGGCTGGACTAAAATTGGCCTCTGCACGGTCTACGAAGCAAATGTGAACAAGAGCATGGTAAAGGAGAGAGAGGAAATGCTTAACTTACTCTAGAGAACAATCTGTTTTCAAATACTTTAACAGCATCCATTTTCTTGCAAACAACTAAAGGGCTGATTGAATCAGGCCCCATGGGACCTTGACTTGGAAATTCATTGTTACCATTTACTTTGAATTACTGGCATGTCTATATATACTAAAACATATCCAAAGTGTACTTTTATGATATTCAATGATTTACTTTTCCCATGAATTCAGACATCTTCTATTCAGTGAATGAGGTCTTGCTGTAATTTCAAAAGCCTTAATGTTTTCACTACATATTTGCTAGGGACATTTGGAGTTTTTGTTTTTGGCAATGTTATCACCTTAAAGAAGTCTGTTCTAAAGGTTTATTCTAAACCTATGAGGTGTATTTTGAAACTGAAGAAATTTTTCCTCCCCTGTAATTTTCTTTTGATTTGGGGGATCAGAAAAATGATAGATAAAGAGAAGAGATAGAAATGAAAAAGAGCAGAGAAGTTACCAGTCAGTTTGGTGAAATAATAGATTAAACTAGTTATTTGTCATCATTTAGACCAAATGACCGACTGGCTGATTTTCTTTTCTAACTTGTTGTGTTAGTGTTCTGTAGATATAGCCAACATCCGATGTTAAATCTAACTGCTTCCTCTCCCTGACATGATAATTTTCTCTCTTCCTACATATAATAAATGAATGCAGAAACATGACTTGTTTATGTTTATAACAATCTCTATTTTGGATTTATAGAACACGCACACCTTGGGTTGGAGAGTGGCAATAACAGTTTCTTCAGTTGAGAGAAATCGTTATATACTCAGTGTCTGCTCACAGAAGGCACATAATAAGTGCAGAGTGAATAAATTTAAGTATTACAGAAGTCTGTAAGTCACATTATCCCCATACTAAAAAGATCCAGTCTTGGATTTTTCTTATGCAAAGTTCTAGTACCAAATCCAAAAAACCTTAAGCCCTTTTTTCAAAGATTTTATTTTGGTGTGATGATAGCCCTGGAGGGGAGGGGAGAGAAGAGGAGCATTGTTTTGTTTTTGACCAAAGAAAAGACTTAATAGTATTTTTTTTTCCAATCACACATATAGTTTTCAACATTCACTTTAATGAGATTGAATTCCAATTTTTTTCTCCCTCTCCTGTACCTTTCCCTTCTCCAAGATGATAATCTGATATAGATTGTATATGTACGTCATATTAAACATATTTCCATGTTTGTAACAGCCCTTTTTGTACTAGCAAGGAACTGGAAACTCAGTGGATACCCATCAGTTGGAGAATGGCTGAATAAGTTATGGTATATGAATGTTATAGAATATTATTGTTGTTTAAGAAATAATCAGCAGGATGATTTCAGAAAGACCTGGAGAAACTTGCATGAACTGATGCTGAGTAAAATGAGTAGAACCAAGAGAAGATCATACATATTAACAAGATTTTATGATGATTGGTTTTGATGGACTTGAATCTTTTCAGTAATGAGACGATTCAGACCAGTTCCGTTGGTCTTGTGACAAAAAGAACCATCTGCACCCAGAGAGAAAACCATGGAGATTGAGCATGGATCACAACATAATATTTTCACCTTTTCTGTTGTTGTTTGCTTGTTTTTTGTTGTCTTTTTCATTTTTTATTCCTTTTTTGATCTGAGTTTTCTGGTGCAGTATATTTTTTGGAAATATGTATAGAAGAATTGCACATGTTTAATGTATATTGGATTACTTGCTGTCTAAGGGAGGAGTGGAGGAAGGGAAGGAGAAAAAATTGGAATACATAGTTTCGCAAGGGTGAATGTTGAAAACTATCTATACATGTATTTTGAAAATAAAAAGAAATATAAAAGAAAATATTTTCACATTAATCATGTTGTGAAAGAAGAATCAGAATAAAAGGGAAAAATCACAAAAAAGAAAAAAAAGTAAAAACAGTATGCTTCAATCTGCATTCAGACTCCATAATTCTTTCTCTAAATGTGGGTTACATTTTCATCATGAGTCTTTTGGAATTGTCTTGGATCATTATATTGCTGAGAAGGGATAAGTCTATCATAGTTGGCCATCACACAATGTTTTTATTACTGTTTACACTGTTCTCCTGTTTCTGCTACTTGACTCAGCATTAGTTCATTAAGTCTTTCTAGGCTTTTCTGAAATCATCCTGTTCTTTATTTCTTACAACACAATAGTATTCTATTAAATTCACATACCACAACTTGTTCAGTCATTGCCCAATTGATGGATATCTAGAGGACACTTTTATTTGAAAGATAAAGATAGCCAGCCTCATGCAATGTTCTAGAATGCTATGGGTCCCTCTGAAATACTCTTTTTATTTTGCCCATCTGATAAATTTAGTAAATGTGCCATCATCTAACACGTACCAACCAGATGGCTCTGAGAACAGGCATTTCTATCTAATCATCCAGTGCAACTCCTGAATCTTGTAGTTCATTACTGAATGAAACTCTATAGTCATTGGATTGGTTGTATTAAGACTGGTTGGTTGATAAAGGGTTTTTATTTACTATCTCACTGATAGTTTTCAATTTTAAGCTCCTGAAAGACAGGAATGTTGCTATTTCTCTTCTTTCTATCTACCATGAAATACATGAATGAATTTATTAAGAGCTTATAATGTACCAGGCATTGTATTAAGTGGTAGGGCTACAAATGCAAGAGGAAGACAATTTTTGCCTTCAAAGAACTTATAATAAAAAAGACATAAGATATGGAAGTGGTGTTTTGGTGTTGGAAATCACAGGAATGGTAAATAGAATCATAGGTAATGAATTAACAGATTCTCCCAAAAATGGTAGTATTTACTTAATTACTGAACAAGAGATAAAAGTTGAAGAGGAATGAATATTCATCTAGTAGACATGGGAAAAGATGGCTAGAATGCAGCATGATGGGTCTGGGACCAGGATAAAAATGGTGAGCTCTCACCAATCAGGTATAGTATGATGGGAAGTGGCAAACACAATGTCTTGTACATCTTAAGTGCTTAATAATTATTTATTGAATTGAATGTTTAAGTTGAATCATAGTTTCTAAAAGAGAAAACAATTTATCATCTATCTCAGAAGAAATTTTTGCAATAATAATTTATATTTGTAAGTCATTGCTCTTTCATTAACCTTTAGGTCTGAAGAAAGAGAGCAAGGCTGCATGGGAGTAAGGAATAGAGAAGTAGAATGCAGTTAGAAAAAACTCCTAGGATAGCATGTATTAACCAAATTAACCAAAATTTTTGAGAATTGGCACCTTCCATTCTCCCAAATTCCAATTTAGAAAGCTCTTTGTAGTATGTTTCCTGAAACTTGTCCAGCTAAATTATATCCTAGAGTAGTTTATATATATATATATATATGTATATATGTATATATGTATATATATAGAGGGAGGAGAAGGAGAGAGAAGAGAGAGAGAAATGCTCTAACTTTCAGTCCTGGAGTAGGTTACAGTTTCTTTTGATGAAAAATGTTTCAAACAGTAAGAAATGAAGAGGCTAATCCTTACCATGAACTGAATAGCAATATTGATACCAAATGGGCTTCCTGTTTGTTTGATTTAGTAAAATTCTCTTTCTGCTTTTATGCACAGTGACCTAAAAAGATATATTATACCCAAGAGTGCCTTTGAAATTGTTTGTTTAAATTAAGTTTCATTTGGATTTAATCTTAACCAAATCTTTAGAGAGCCAGGCAGGCCCTCAGTAATGAAATGCTATGTGTTTGAACCAATGAAAGATGTTGCCCAACTGCAAGGATTCCTCTTTAAATGAGTGGGCTTTATAATGTTACACTTGGGTGGCACAAGCAGAGTGCTAGATGATTAGTTTATGGTCTAGATCATTGTATTTTTATTACACTCATAAAATCTGTGTTTCTCCTCATTTTCGTAATGGCTTCAATGAGCTTCTATACCTTCTGAAGGCACATTAAATTGTTATGTGATGAAAGTACCGATTTAGTGGAACTAGTTTTAAAGCCTGGATAGCTCAAAATAAGACACATGTTTTGAATTCTTATCTTATTGTTGGATTTGCAAGAAGGAAATGGGACTGAGTGTAATTCACATTTATTTGTGGACTTTTTCCTTAAATACTTCACTGGCTTACATTAAATTCCAATCTAAATGATACACAATCAAGTGCCTTAAGGATATCAACTATTTATATCACATGGGAGTATAAATCAATATTAAAGGAGAAAAATATTATGCATGTGACTGATTTATAAAATATAATTTAAAGGGGAGGGCTTAATAGCAATGAAGAGAAAGCATTTGTATTTGAGAAATATTTTGTAGCTTTAAAAGAAAAAAGAGGGAGAGGGGAGGAAGAACCTAATTGGATTATCATCTCTGTGCATTTAAAAGAAATAGGAGCCCCTTTGGTTTTTACTAAATTTACATCTAAATGTAGTTGCTTATAAATATTTCTCTGAAGTTAATGTAACCCTTTGTTTAAAAAAAGGGCAGGTTCCTTTTCATTCTGTAATTTAATATGCTAATAAAAGTCAGCAAATATAACGTCAGTATACCCATAATAATAATGGTCTTTAGTGATTATGCTGTTGTTAAGTAGTAATTCCTAGGCGGGTGTTCACACAGTTGTAAGCTGTATTTGGAGCTCATTACTATAGGGCCGTTTTGGCTCGTTTTGGTTTTTCTATACAATAATTTTATAGACATTTCTTTGGTACTTATTTTTCCCCATAGGTGGCTATCCTAAATTGTTAGATTCATTCATTAAGAATCAGTTTCCTTTCTTATGGACTTGCTTTAATTTGGACAGCAGAATGTTATATTTGGGTATGGCCATGAGGAGATACAATTTTTTGATGCTGTTTTCTGAGTTCATCTTTCTTTTCAAACAAACAGCTTAGGACCTAACCTCAGATTATCTAAAAATATTATGATTCTTTGTAGATCAACCAAGCCAACTGCTTTCAAGACTTAGAAAATCTCAACAACCCCAAACTAGGCGTGTCAAATGTTTGTTTGTTTTATATTGAGAAAGGAGCAGCTCCTCTACCACATGCTACATCAGCTACCATGCTGTATATTTTATGCAGCATTATAGAAAGTTTCCTTTCCAGATCAAAAGTTGGAAAGCCAAACAGCTGAACATAGAACAGAGATTTTTTTTTTTTTAAGCATGGAATGAATTCATTGGAAAAATTTTTTAATATCTCATGGAAGCATGCAAAATATGGTCCCATTTTATTCAGAGATTTGAAAGCAGCTGCAGAGTAAAAGTGTCTAATGAAAATGAAATAAATTTCCTGTGAATGGAATAAATTTTGATTGTGTCTCTGAGTGCAGTAATTATACGTGTCACGCGGTAATTAGGCAGTCACAGTGTGGCCACGGTGTCTTTCTTTGTCTGCAGATGGTCTGGGAGAACGGCTGTGTAGTTATTGTCATGCTGACACCCCTCACGGAAAATGGAGTCAAGCAGTGCTATCACTATTGGCCAGATGAAGGGTCCAACCTTTACCACATCTATGAGGTACTTAAGTAAAATAGATCTGGTTGTAAAGTTGACAGTAAATGTGTGGATTGATTTCATCCTCAGCCAAATATTACTTAATCTATTTTGACCTAAGCTGGGACCCACCATAAACTTGCATTTGGGAAAGATGCAAGCCGCCCTCTTCCACAGGGTTTCAAGGAGAATACTGGGATCCCTTGAGTTCCTCTTGGAGAAAAAGCAACTGGAAGGGGACAAACCAGTTTTATGAAGGAGAAGAGGAATAAAATTTTCCTTGGTTTGGGAACTTCACTTCTTGCTGTCATCAGGATATAAATGATAAGCATTTTCTGGGAATTTTCACAATATAAATAGAGATTAAGCTCTTAAAATAGCTGTTTTGTATAAAGCTCTGTAACTGAAGTCTTTCATAATATGTCTTTTTCAATGCTAAATTTTGACAAATACAAATACTGAACAGAAAAAAAAATAGTAAACATATTTACCTCTACAGGGTAGTTCTTTTAAACAGGCCCCATGGAGTATAGCTTTAAAATAGTCTCATTTAAAAGGGTAGCCCTGCTATTATTCTAATGATTTATTGATTTCTCCAGCCTGGTAAAGTAGTCTTAACACAGTGCTATTTAGAGTTTTGCATATGTATTATTTGACTTTTTTTTTTATTTGGAGAGAAACTACAGCCAGAATATCCTTTTTTTAAGTTTCTTATGCACATTTAAACTTAAGCATTTAAAGAAAGGAAAATACTAATTCCTCCACTACAGTTTTCTATTAAAATTGGCCAAAATAACCAAGTTTCACAGTGGTGAGTCATTTAGAACTATGCACACCAGAGGGCATACTTTTAAGGTTGAACTTAGAGGTTAAACAATTATTTATAATGTCAGAATTATCATCTTAAATTTGAGGAATACTGATCCATTGTCTGGAACTGGGTTTCCTCTTCTATAAAATAAAGAGGATTGGATTAGGTGATCTCCTAGTTAATTTCCAGCTCTAATATTCTATGAATCTATATAATATTCATTTATGCAACTACTATAAAATTGTACTTATGGGTTTTCATATGGAAATTCTTATTTTTATGGTTTATTTAAGAGGAAACTTAACTTTACATAAGAAACTTTGGCCATATCTCTTCAGGTTATTTTTAGATTTTTACTATTTTGTGATATTTCTTCAAGATTTCTATAATAGAAACTGTAAGGGCAATATTCAGACATAATTTTGAAGTGTAACCATGTTTTTTTTGCCCCAATTGATTTTTTTTACATGATTCTTTAGTCACATGTATCAATGTTCTAATTGGTCAGGGAAGAGGACAGAAGCATCTCACTGATTTCCTCTGTTCTATGAAAGGTTACAAAATTCATACTTAACATTTCTACCCTCCTCCTAAAATCTTCAAAGCTACAATCAAGTATTACAGAATTGTACTTTAGGTTTATGATGCCTTTCACCCTCTCTGTTTTCTTCTCTAAATTATAATTTCCATCTAGGTAAATCTGGTGTCTGAACATATCTGGTGTGAGGATTTCCTTGTGAGAAGCTTTTATTTGAAAAATCTTCAAACCAATGAAACCCGGACCGTAACCCAGTTCCATTTCCTTAGTTGGTATGACCAAGGAGTTCCTTCTTCTACAAGATCACTTCTGGATTTCCGCAGGTACAACAAAGTACATAATAACACATTAAGACATCTATAGTCTGATTATTGATTAAAAGGAATAATATTTGCAATAATTACTTTGTGCAAGATTCTTCAGTTAATGTGTGGTCATCAATTCTAAGTGTTACTGGGTACTCGACTCTTATCTATGTCTCTCTTTCATTTCTGATAGTGTAAGGCCCATTTTTTTTAAGTCCATAATATGTTACCAAGCTACTTAGAGATTGCTATGAAAATTAGAAATGAATTAAGAATACAAGATCATGTGCAGGTTCTAAGCTACTCATTCCTCAGTGGGAAAAGATGCAAATTCCAAATAAGTCTAGTCAGCATGGACTAGTGTCTATTTTTAAAAAAATAACAAGACTAGCTTGAAAATGACAGTTTGAAAAAATTACTCAGCCTTTTGCCCATCCTCAGGGCTTTGATAATTACCCAGTGAAAGAGGGAGTCTCTTTTGAATATTTATTAACTGAATTGTCTGACTAGACTCACTTTGTGCTAAAAATGCAGAGATTAACAAGGAAAACAAAATCTCCAACTGAAATGTTGATTGCAAAGCAAATTTGGCACATCATCCATAGCTTTTGCTTGGTGTTGGCTACTGTTTAATGATAACTGGATAGGAATAGGTAACCTGAAAATTGTGGGTAGTTTCAATAGAACTCTCCAGAGTCTTGCCTCCATTTCAAATAAATTTATCTGCACACTTTAAAGGAATATTTAAGATTAGAAATAAAAATAGAAAATAAAGAATTGAAGAATGAAGAATGAATTGCATTCATTGTATGTCTACATATACAAACATGAGTCAGAAAAAAGTATGAAAGATCAGGTATTTTAGTAAAAATAGAGTTTTAGCCTTAAATTTGATTTTCTTGAATCTGTAAGTTCTAGATTTGTATTATAAGTATGATGTACTTGATTTTGCTGATTGTTCTATTTAAGGAAAAAAAAATGTGACTTACTACCTTGGACCAAATAGCATGTGAATGAGATTAAAAAGAGAATCAAATTTGATACTGTACATATAGTACACATTCAAAGCCAACTCTGCTATTGTTACTTTACTCATAGATACAAATTGTATATTATAGATCAAGAATACTGAATGCATGATAAAAAAAATCTATAGGAAACTCTATTATAATACATGACCAGTGGCTACTTTTCCTATTTTAATTTCTTGACCATTTATGGCTTTTCTTGATATAAATTCAGTGTATTATAGGAAGAAATATTACTAAGACATGCTATTTAAAATCTTACCTAGAGTAAGTTTTTTGGGATGGAATACTCAAAAAACATACTTGATGGATATATTGCTGTATTTCAGTAAAGATGGCTACTCATCTTAATATCAATGTCTTAATGTACATTCAGTGTATGTGTATACATATATGCATATGTGTGTCTATACATTCATATACATATATAAAATTGAGCATATACATAACCAACCCTCTATTTTTAATATGTCATTATCAAGAAAAGTTAGATTCCCGAAATTCCCTTGCCCCAGAGTCTATGGAGATATATTATTAAGAAGTTGCCTTCATTTTGACTTTTTTATCAAAAACAACCATAACCAAAAGCAACAAAAATTCAAGAACTCATAGCTTTGCAAATTTTATTTGGAAATCAAGTTTCTATTTCTTTATTTAGTGAATAGTGTTTCAGATAATTCTGGATTTCCCAGATTAGGCTGAATATTGACCTAAATGTTCATTTTCTAAGAATGTACCCCACTTAAACATGAGATGCTGAGGTTATTTTTTTTTTTAATAAGCACACAAATTACAGAGTTGGAAGAGGTGAGGCTGCTTCTGAAAACACTGGTCAGTTGAATGTTACTAGAATCCTAATTTCATCTTGAACAATAGACCAACCATTCTAGCTCTGAACTAGCTTGTTAGTCATGCACTGATATGTGTAATTAAATATTTCTCCGAGCCCAGAGGGAGCACATTTACACTTTAAAGAGAAACTGCTAAGCTAAAAGATAATTAGCATCACATGTGAGGGCTTTGCTTAAAATATATATATTATGCTATCACTTCTTGCTGTGTGCAATGACATCTACTAACCCTGCTCACTTTAAAAATGGACAAATTCTTATTTTGCCAGCTAATTAGCGGTTGCCGGTGTCATTTTTGTGATGTTGCAGCTAGTAATATGAGCCCAGTTGCATAGTCACAAAAGTGATCATTGGAAACTGTGACTCTGCTGCAGGGACAATGTGGGAAACCCCTTTTCTGAGCCTCTAACGACCTCTGACCTTTGCTTGCTGATGGTTTGCATGATGATTTCTTTTCCACTCAATGACCCCATGGGTTGGTTTGTATCACTAATCATTCTTCCTCAGTTAATTCCTCCTGTGTATAGATCTAAATATAAAAATTATCATTTTTTTTCTTAATGTTTGAGACCTTCTGCTTATGGTTGAATTTTCCGTTTACTCTAGTAGTATAAACCTGGGATGGAATGGGATATTTGAATATTGCTTATTTATCTTCATAACTTATCAGTAGACTATATCATAGGTCAACTGGATGAAAAACCTTGTGTTGAAATATGTGATAATCGGCTTTTAAGGTTTTCTTTTGTGCTTTTTTCAAGCTGTGATAATACAAGTATTTGGATCTCTTGTAAATAAAATGCTAAGAAAATAATGCCACGTGGTATTTACACAACATGTCTCTTTGGCTGTTTGTGAGTTGTTGGTTTTTTTCTTTTTTCTCCAAATAGGGTTAGAGGAGGTTTTTCTTAAAATTACACTAAAGCCTTTCTAAACTCTGCAGAGGCAGCCAGTCACAACATGCTTAGAGACAACAGCATTTTAAACATGCCATAGAATGAAAAAAGGAATTACGGGAGTGCAAAAGCAAATCACAGACATATTTAGCTAGTAATTAGCTTTTTAACAACATTACTAAGTGAGGGAGGCTGTCTTGTTATAGAACTCCCAGGGAAGAGGAAAAGGGGCTGACCAACTGTAAATTGGACACTGTGATACTGTTGTGTCTGATGGCTGCTTACATTTTAATTGTGTCCTACACATTTTGGCGAAGGGTGGATATTTATTCTATTTATCTCTTTTTAATTATGCCTTTGTTGAACATTCTTGGCACCATCTGAAAAACGAAGTAAGACCTGGCCATTTACTAAGTCTACAGATGTCTACAGATAAACATTTAGTTTTTCTTCCACAAAACATAGATGAGGCTGTCAAATATGAAATATCACAAGATGTTGAAATGCAGAGCTGAGGTGGTAATTCTGAATATGTTAAAAGATCCAGTTACTCAAAAATATATGGTGAAAACTTTCATTTGCAGTTGAAAACCCTTTAAAAATAAAACAACTCTAGAAAGATTTAATGGTAAGCATGCTTGGTTCTGCTAAAAGAAAATAATATCACCATCACCAAAAAGAAATTCTAAATGACTTTATACATTTTAGCCTATATGGTAGGCTGGGCCCAGCAGCCTTCCCACTTCAGAAGCCATTCTGATAGTTTAGAATCTATTTATCAGAAGTAGAACTCATAATGTCCTATGAACCTGAATGAGGAAAAAAGAGAAAAAGACTTTACAAGTGGATCTACTTTCCTCAGTCCATTTTCTACTCAAAGAGCCAAGTAGTTTTATGGTATTCTTGCACAGGAGTACTATTGACTTCAATAAATGTTCATTTCTTGCTTATCATCTTTTCTCTCAAATCCCAAATATAAATGCAACTTTAAAAAATTCTCCTGGTGGTATAGTTGTGAGAGAGCTTCACCATTACCGAGTATCCAAGTCTTTCTTTTTTTCCTCATTCAGGTTAGTAGGACATCCCTATGAGTAACTAAGTCTTGGTAATTTGTGTACTGAGCCTTTACTTTTCTTACTATTTTCACTTTTTGAGATCTCTGAACATATATATATTACATATTTTCACATTTTTGGTGGAGAGTCAGCACAGAATAGGGAACTAACCTCAGAGCCAACTATTAGTGTCTAGTAAGTGCTCATATCCAAGTTTTCCCACTATATGTTATCTTTTCTCAAAATATCTGTTGTTAAAGTGCTTCCACTTAATGCTTGGGGAATATAAAAGACTCTCATATTGAACACTTACAGTGCCATTGGATCTGATAACCAAATGCCATAATATAATGATACCAAAATATATGTATATGGTGAATTCAGTGGGAAGAAACTGGTTAATCTGTTGAAAAGAAAAATCAAAGTCACCTCTTCCTTTCTTTTAATGTCCTGAAGATAAAAACTGATTGAATTTTTACTTTTTGATGGATTATTTTGGTGTTTGTAGACACAGCCTGTGAAAAGAAAAAGTAAAGGCTTTTCATTTTGTCTTTAAAAGGAATTTTCCCATGTTACTGTCTTCCTCTCCCCAATTTTACTTCCTATCATAGGATAAAAGAATGCTACACATTTCAGATGAGGAATAAATTTTTCTTCCAAAAAAAATCCTGACTAACTGTTATTTTCTCCTTTGAAAGTACCCTTTTGAATAACTTGATTTGCTTTGTAGATATTCCATAGCTTATCTGCTGAAAGAAACAAAATATTAAAGGGTCCTTTACAAAGAATATAAATCATCCTTCTATTTGGGCCAGGAGGGAAAAGAATTGTTACAAAATTTTGATACATGTTTTTTGTTTCTCTTTGAGACCAGCCAAAAATCTGTAAGATGAAAATTGTTTGGTTGATGCACTCATTTCAAGAATGGAAAGCATTTTTTGGACATTGTTTTTCTCTTCAGTTTAAACATTCTTACTACATGATCATGTAAAAAGTCCACAGGAGGATTTCTCTAGAGAATATATGAATGCAACCTGTTTTTTCAACAGAAATGTGTGGATAATGGGAATGTTTGGGGGTTGGAGTGTGAATTTGAAAACACAAGAATTCCAATGTATGATACAGAAAATGAGCCTATAACAAAAAGTTAGATTAGCTGAAGAAAATTTTTAAAAGAAAGAGTTAGTCCAGAAACTAGATAGATTGATCCATCAATTAGACAGATCATTTATAGATCTGGTTGTTTGTGTTCACCTTTACAAATATAAAATCTTTGTGAATGTACAAGAATTTTGTTTTAGTGATGCAGTTTACTATAAAAAGGAAATTAAGTAATGGGGAATTATGGGTATTTTTTAAATCAAAACTGGCTAATGGAAAATGAGTTTGAGAACATACAATCATTGATTTGGTTTATTGTATATTATTTGAGGAAACAGATTATAATTATAACTTCATATCTCTCTTTTTTGCAGAAAAGTTAACAAGTGCTACAGGGGCCGTTCTTGTCCAATTATTGTTCATTGCAGGCAAGTATAACTTTTAACATGTGCTTAGAGTTTTCCTATATTAAGAAACTATAAAACTGTAAAAACAAGCATAAAAGTTGAGGTTACCAAGCAAATTAATAAGTACATAATTAAGTGTATCTTTTGAAGATAATTCTGAGATAGCAATTTAGTTTTATGTTCTTTTTATGCTATTGAAAGTTGTGTTAATTATTCTTATGGTGACCATTCTATAATTTGTTGTTAATTTTTGCCTGACATGTAATGCCTAATCATTCCAATAATGTATCTGACCAAAAAATTGGATTAAGATGATATTTTATTTTACAAATTGTAATCAGATAAGTCATATTGCTTCATATATATATACACACACATATATATATATACACACACAACACATATGTACATAAATATGACCTGAGTTCAAATCCTGCCTCAAATATGCACTAGCTGTGTGATCCTGAGCAACTCACTTAACCCCATTTGCCTCAGTTTCCTCATCTGTAAAATGAAAAGGAAATGGCAAACCATGCCAGTATCTTTGCCAAGAGTATTCCAAATAGGGTCACAAAGAGTTGGCCACAACTAATGACTGAACATTTTATGTATCTATCTAGTATTTGGCCATTATTAGAGTCATGTTTGAATGACTACCATCTGGCTTACCTTATTATTTGATGGGTTGACTATGAATGTTTTCATGCAAATCAACTTGGCTATTAGAATTATGCCATTCTATAGAAACCTTTGTTTTCTCTAAGATAAAACAATAGAAATGAAATTAATAGGTTGTCAAAAGGCTATCTGAATTTGACATTGCCCTTCTCTACTGCATTTGACTCAACTAACAAGCTAAATTTCAGACTATCTTTTGTTAAATAATTCTCTTTTTTAGGAACTTTTTTTTCCTATTAAGAGTTGTGGTAGTAGAGAAAAGAAGTTTTATGTTTGTTTTTAGAAATCTATCAAAGTATTAGAATTATTTCTATCACCCAGTATAGTGCCTTCCACATAATACTCACTAGATCAATGTTTGTTAAAGTGAATTAACTTCAAGAAAGTCTCTCCAATGAAATGATTACCAAGCCCACCAACCTAATTCAAAAACAAGTTTTTGTTGGGTTTTTTTTTTTTTTTTGGACCATAGGGAAGGGAAGGTAGTGGTCATCTCAGTCTTTTAATTTCCCTCTACAAGTCACATAGTCTTTACACCTGGATATGCTAAAAACAAACTCAAATTAGAGGAAATGAATTAGCAGTTCTTGAAATATTCAGAAGTTGGGTATATTATGCAAACAAGAGCAAGAAAAAATAGGTCTCATGCCTTTGGAATCTGTTGAGGGCACGTATGGTAAAGAAGCAAATTATTTAGAAAACAACTGCTTACGCAAGGCTTTTTAACTTGAGGTACATGAACTTTAAATTATATATACACACACATATGTATATTTTTAAATAGTTGGCTTCCTTCATACTCATATATTTTATTTCATGCATTTTAAAACATTCTAAGAAAGGATCCATCCCACCAAAGGAGTTAAAGATTGCTCTGCTTCAGTTATATAATAAATAAAGCTATCTAGAAAAGTTTGTTCTTCTATTTTTTTTTTCCTGAGTCAATTGGGGTTAAGTGATTTCTCCAGGGTCATACAGTTAGGAAGTGTTAAGTATCTGAGGCCAGATTTAAGCTCAGGTCCTCCTGACTTCAGAGCAGGTTCTCTATTCATTGTGCTACCTAGATGCCCCTTGTTCTTCTATTTTTAAAATTTTTTATTAGTATTTATTGTGTTTTGGCTAGTTTTTTTTTTTTAACCAGTCATCTATTTGAGGGAGGAAAGTTAAGTGTTAATACACTTTTCTCTATGAAAGGCTTCCATCCCAAGTCAATTCTATCTAATAATTACTCATTTGGTAGTTTGATCAACAAACAAGAAGAACAATACTAGCTAATAAAGAGTTCTTTCAGGTTTGCAAAGCACTTGGCATATGTTATTCGTGTGACCAAAAAATAAGCTGGGCAGGTGGAAATGAAACAAATCAGAGAGACTGCAGGGATAAGATGAAAACCTGAATTCAAATCCCACCCAAGGTATATGATGACCATTTCCAAACTTAATTTTTATCTGCTTTTGAGTCCTCATCTAGAAAATGAGGAGGTTGAATTAGACCTCCAAAGTGA
The DNA here is from genome assembly GCF_016432865.1 of Antechinus flavipes. Taxonomy (NCBI): domain Eukaryota; kingdom Metazoa; phylum Chordata; class Mammalia; order Dasyuromorphia; family Dasyuridae; genus Antechinus; species Antechinus flavipes. The sequence goes on from NC_067402.1 coordinate 82,638,478, forward strand.
TCCTGTTGGCTAAGTTAAAGAGATAAAGAGTTATATTGCAAATTATATGCAACAAGATATCAACTTAGTAGGAAAAATAAACATTTTCTATTTCAAAATTAATGATGCTGGTATGTTTTGTTTTTTTGTTTTTTGTTTTTTGTCTTAGAAAATGCATCTCTTTTTTTTTGTTGTTGTTGTTTAAATTTGATACTCTTGAGGCATAATTCAAAACACTTTTACGACTCTAGTTGATGGTAAATTTTCCAATTATAGAAGGTGGGGGCAGGGGAAGAGGGGAGTTCAAAAGGAGGAAATGAAATAAGAAAGCTTTTTAAACAACAGTTAAGTAATAGCATAAAAAAATCTGAAAATAAGGAAACCCCCCCTCCAAAAAAAGTCAATATAACAATTATCAGACATATATACTCAAATGAAAGTTTTGGTATTTTCTAACAATGCTTTTTCATCTTTTGCTTTTAGTCTTGTCTAGAGATCTTCCAGTTCTAGATCATAGGAGTAAGGTTCTCTGTTTTTATTGTATGTGGCAAATTTAGTATTTTCTTTATCTAATTTTCTTTTGCTAAAATTCAAATACATATTTGGTCTTAGAGATTTTTAAAAAAACAGAAAGGGAAAAATCTAATCATAAAGAACAATAGTTAATCCTTCATGAACAGCTTGAGCTTATTAAAGCCCATCACAAGTTTTCTTTGTTTCTTCTCCTCTGGTTTACTCTTTCACTTTTCCTTTCCCTGTCCCCACTCAATGGGTAAAATAAATGATTGCTGCCTTTCCTGTGGACAGATAGCATTTTCATTCTTTTTCCTTCTGTTGACAGTGATGGCGCTGGAAGGAGCGGCACCTACGTGCTGATTGACATGGTTCTCAATAAGATGGCCAAAGGTGAGATTCAAAAGCCCTGGCTGCTTTGTCAGGGCCGAGATATGTGGTAGTGTTGCCATAGTAACGTAGGATGCAATATTCACAGAAGGCCTTCGAATAAATTAGAGTAGTATACTCCCTTTCCTGAATCATATTAAGTTATCTGCCATACATTTTTAAAAGTACATTCTTTGTTAATGGGTCTACATAGGACAATATTATATTTGACATTGAGGGAAAAGTCTTTACTTTTTTTTTTTTACATTCAATTTTAAACATTCAATTAACTCTTAAAAAATAAGTTATTTTTGGTACATAGTGTATTCTTAGTAGAACATAATCTTCATTGGTCAGTGACACTGATAATTTCTACAACTAACAATCCAAGTTTCCTCATCTTTAAAATAGGATAAGAGTTCAACTAGATGGTCTTTAAGATCAATCTTTTTTATTCCATGTAAACAATTAACTGTTTTCATTATGAATTTTTTTTTTTTTTAATATTTGAGTAGCACCAGAAGAATCTCTCCCTCACTCCCATTAAAATATAACATCTCTTGATTTGGAGCTCTTTTGGAGACTTCATTTACTATCCTAGAATCAAATAATTCTAGAGCTGGAAAGATTCTTCTAGATCATCTAATTCAATCCCTTTATTTTACAGATGAGAAAACTGAGGCCCACAGAGGTTTAATGAGGTCACACAGTACTGAAAAAAGGGACTATTACTAGGCCTCATGGGTCAGAGGAAAGAATAAGAATAAGGCCTTAGATTGAAATGAGGTTTTGCAGCATCAAATAACATTTTGAAGTATTTGGAATTAGCTTAATCTTGGGGGATTTATACACATAAAAAAGCAGCATTATGTTACTTATTATCAAGTCGGATGGGGGAGGAGTATTTCTGTCTAGGAAAGTATATTTTTATTCTTTTAAATATACATCATTTCATTAGCAACCCCAGAGTTGTTGAAGTACAAAAATTGCCATCTGTGTTAAGAGTAATTGTATCTTCCCCAATATCTATCAAAGAAAAGAAAAATTCTATTGGGATTTGTTTTATTTAAACATCTCATGGATGTGTTTGTGAAAGAATATGTGACATCATAAGGTACTTGATACATACTTGATTGAAGTGGAAATTTGATCACCAAAAATGAGCAAAAGTAGGGAAACAGATGTTGACATCATCTCAATATTTGTTTGGGTTCTGATGGTTTTCACCAAGAGGATATGATGAAACCTGGAGTTTAAATATATGCAATTTTGTATCATAGAGAAGTATTTTCCAGCTTGGGGCTTTCAACCACTTAAGGAAGGGTTGACTTATTGTACGAGCCCTAAAGAATGCCATTTATTGACTCCATTGTACCATGTAATGTCAAATTCCATTTTAAGTGTGGGCTTAGTATCGCACAATACAAAACAAGTCATGTGAAACTGACCAAAGAAAGGCGTCGCAGGATTTTTTTTTCTTAAAGATTGGTCCCCCCCCCCCCTCGTCTCCCCCATTTTGTTCTTGACCGGCTCCCCTCCGCCAATGGGGTGTGCAATGTGAAATCCCCTGACCTGGAGCTGGGGATGGAGTCTAAATGAAAGATCAAAGGGCAGAGCGGGCATCTCAGCCCTGCTGAGGTGGGCCTTTCCCAGGCCGTCACACTGTGAGGCAGCCAAAGGTTTTGTTCTGACAGGAATCGAGGCCCGGCCTGTGAGGCCTACGCCTTCTTTGTCTGGCCTGAGAAGCTGGAGGCCCAGGTTGAGGATCCAGTGTTCATCAAATGATCAAAGGCCTGAAGCCCTGGACATGAAACCTTTCTTTCCATTTCCTTTTCTTAAAAAGAATGAATTGCACCAAGACCAAAGAATGCCATTTCCAAAGCTTTTATGTGGAGTGCTAGCACTAACTTTAGAGTTCTTCAGTCCTCAACATAAAAATGTAAGTGCACTTGCAGCCCGGGTCCAGCTGCAACGACAGCATCGACTACAATTTCTTTCATAAAGGCTTTTTAAGTAAGGATTAAGGCCTTCAGTCTTTTTTTTTTTTTTTTTTAAAGAAGGACGTTTAAGAATAAACTTAGAATAATTTAAGTTCTAGTTCCACTGTCTAGTTTATTAAAGAGCAAACAATAATGCATTTTTAAATCAAAGTAAATAGGCTCACCCTACTTCTTTTGCAGTGGGAAAGTAGATATAAAACTATAACATACTTTTGTACTTCAATGATTTTTGTCATAGGGAAGTTCCCTTTTCAACTAATATTTGACACTTTTACTTCAGAAATAGTTTCATTTCAGGATTTTGCATTTAAGAATTTTGGTCATTTAAGATCTTGAGTCAATCACTGATCAATTTATGAATATTTCTGGGAAAATATGTTTATATAATTGTGTTTACTCTTTTTAACTATCATTTTTATCCCTATAGGGAAGTTCCCTTTTCAATTAACATTTGACCCTTCTACTTCAGAAATAGTTTCATTTCAGGATTTTGTATTTAAGAAGTTTGGTCATTTAAGATCTTAATTCAATCACTGGTCAAATTATGAATATTTCTGGAAAAATATGTTTATAAGCTTGTGTTTACTCTTTTTATTGTCATTTTATCCTTATAGGGAAGTTCCCTTTTCAACTAGTACTTGACAATTCTACTATCAGAAATAGTTTTCATTTCAGGATTTTGCATTTAAGAAGTTTGGTCATTTAAGATCTTAATTCAATCACTGATAAAATTATGAATATTTCTGGAAAAATATGTTTATAAGCTTGTGTTTACTTTTTTTATTATCATTTTATCCTTATAGACAAGTTCCCTTTTCAATTAGTACTTAATAATTCTACTGTCAGAAATAATTTCATTTTGGGATTTTGTATTTAAGATCTTTGGTCATTTAAGATCTTAACTCAATCACTGATCACATTATGAATATTTCTGGAAATATCTTTATACAATTGTGTTTACTCATTTTTACTGTCATTTTATCCCTATAGGGAAGTTCCCTTTTCAACTAACACTTGATCTTTCTACTTCAGAAATAGTTTCATTTCAGGATTTTGCATTTGAGAACTTTGGTCATTTAAGATCTTAACTCAGTCACTGATCAAATTATGAATATTTCTGGAAAAATATGTTTACCCTGTTGTGTTTACTTTTTTTCTGTCATTTTATCCCCAGCTCAATGTCTTGTTCACATATATTAAAGGTTTAATAAATGCTTGTTGAATTGAATTAGACAATTATTCATTCACATAGTATTTTACCATTTTTTACATATATGTGTATGTATGGAAAACCTCCTGTAAGTTCTAAAGTAGGGGTGGGGAAGAGATGCAGTTGACTAGAAATTTAGAGCTCCATTATCTGGCAAGTGATTAGTTTCCCAAAGAATAACATTAGTTAGGTCAGCCTAGAGCCTCCAGGCAGAGTTGAAATTGTCCTAAGTTCCAGCTAACATAGTGGCAATCATAGAAACCCAACCACTGGGGAAATATTTATCACACATTTTATAGAGGATTCCCTACCAGGATTTTTGTTTGGGCAGGGAGGAGGGAATTTGAAAAGGTCTCATGATGCTAGAAGTTGTATGCTGAGTAAACACATTCCAATCTCCCAGTTGCTATTGTTATTCAAAGAACTGTAGAAAGCATTTTTTGGGAGTCCTGTTTCTTTTGTTTGGCCTGAGTCATAGGAATGAGAATTTCTTTTGGGGAACTAAATTAGGGAATGTTCTAAATAAATGTGGCAGTGAGCTGTTGTCTTCTTAGCTGCAGTAACTCCTAAGGCTTTTCTAAATAATCTAAATTACATGAATTTAGAACAAACAGTGAGATGGAGATGATGATGTTACTATCTATTCAACATCAGATTTTCATCCTCAACAATTTAATCCTGTTTGTTATTGTTTCGCTGTCACACAAATCTTGTCAAATTTTGCCTAAGATCAGTGTAAGTTTGGGGTTTATAGTTCTGATTAATTGTTCATTATATATTTGTCATTTGATTTAATGCTACATTTTAATGTTATTATCCTGCATTTGCTATGTAGATCAGTTTACCAACACTCCCATCAACCCTCCTCCTACCTCCCAAAGGAAATAAGCTTAATAAATGGCAGGCCTACTTCAGCCTTTTCCCACTGCTTTTCTCCTCATACTTTACCCAACCCCCCTCCCCATCCCTTGCCAGGTCACAGAGTGCAGAGGCTGTATAAATGCTATCCACCTACTCAGCAATGAAAAGACATTTGAATTTCCAAAGAGATCAAAAGCATTGTTGTTAATAATAACATTAACAACTCACATTCATATAGCATTTTAAAGTTAACTGTCAGTTTGCTTCAGCTGACTCTGTGAGGTGGCTAAAGTGTTGTTACACTTAATAGATGAAGCAACCATAGTACATAGATGTTGTGATTTGTCCATAAGCATAATCACAATTAGATAGTCCCTAATACCCCTTTCCATTAAGCCATACTACCTCCTCTCTGAAATATCAGAGTATCTTTCATAACCTTTCTTTTTTGTCTAATCAGAGGGGTAACTTCAAGAGATATTTTGTTCATGACATATTAATCATTTGTGAAATTTCAGCTAAGTATTAGCTTTAAATAGTATGCTGAACTAGACCATGAGAAGCAGAAAGGAGAAAAAAATAGGGTGTGATGTAAACTGATTAAATGAATCTTGCTACATATTCATGGAGGTTTTTAACTCATGACTCATCCTGTACTGTACTGAACAATGCGAGAAGATCTTAATTAAGAACTCCATTTTTTACTGGTTTATCATACTTAAAAATAACAAACTGCATGTCATTAAAGGATAAAATTTAAATTAATTATCTCTGCTAAGAACAGAACAAATAAACTCATTAAGAGCAAGGGAAGGTTTTTTGATTGTTATTTGCTTGAACCTTATCATCATTATCTGTATGTACAGATTTGAGTTTGTTACCTAGTAGTTTATCCATTGAAATCAACTGACAAAGATATATTGATGATTTATCATGTTAAAGTGCTATTCCAGATGGTTTAAGATATAGTGAAGATAGGATAAAGTCTAGATCCTGCTGGACCTTATGCTTTACTTTGGAAGATAAGATTTATATACAAATAACTACCTTAAACACACCCACACAGAGCCAGTGCCTTGTGAGTGGAAAATATAAGCTGGAGTGTGAGTGGAAAATATTGCAAGGAGAGCTCACTTTTGGTTCAAATGATGCTAGTTTTCGGGGTGGGAGAACTGGAGTTGGGAGATGAATGAGGTTTTGGCAGGCAAAGTCAAAAAGGTCATTCCAAGTAGAATATGGTATGGTAAAGAAGATGATTAGCTTAAATAAAGCATTAGAGGAATTTAGGATTGGAAAAGGAGGCTGGAACCAGGAATGGATTATCTTGAATACCAGGTAAAGGAGGTGAATTTCTATCTTGGAGGGAATGAAGAGTCAGTTGAGGTTTTTTAAAGAATGCAAGTGAAATGATCAAAGAATATTTTTATAAAGATTAATTTGGCAGCACTGTGTGGGATGGATTGGAAAGGAAAAACACAGATGGCAGAAAGACCAGTAAAGAGGCTTTTGTAGTAGTTTGAATGTGAGGTAACAAGACCCCGAATTAGAGTGGTAGCAATAAAATGTTTATGAATTATATGATTAGTTTAGCTGGATAAAATGAGTTTGAAAAGGCAAATTCAAAGAAATCAATAAAATATGTTGATAGCAAGAAAGTTGTATATGTAGGTTTGACTGAATCTTAAAACTTAAAGTCCAAAAAGTATCTTAATGTGTCAGTGACTTATCTCTTAGACAACAAAAAACTAAATCTTTACTCTGTTGTAAAAAGGTAATTACTGTGTTTTGAATTGGAGTCCAGTAAAGGTAGTCACCATTTTTTAAAAGTAAGATCAAAAATGTAAAAGTTTTTATTTTTATTTGATTGTTTATCATTAGAATTTTTTCAGTGAGCTAGTCTAGCACCTCAGCAATATTGATATTCATTATTACATTATGGAAGATAGTATTTGCAATGATGTGGCCATAGTGTATAGTAAGCAGGCACAGGCTGCATGTGAAATTCTGTTATACAGTGGCGCTGTGAATGAGTTGCTGAGGAAGTGGTTAAACCATATTGCTTGTTGTGGGCCCTACTGTCAGATAATTGACCACCATGGGAGCTGTGCCCCAAGCCACAGGCAAGCATGCACAGTAGACCCTGGGGTCAATTATTTAATGGAAAAACCTACAATGAAATGGGGCCTGTTGTTACTGGAAAACATCATTTAAAAGCATATCTTACATTGGCATTTTTCTATGAAACATCTTGCAGCTGGTAGCTCCATTGTTCTTCTGTTAAATGGGTGGCCCTCCCTCTGAAACATCCTATTATTAATAAGTAACATAAAGCCCAAATCTCAAGCTAAAACCCCATTGCTCCACTAAGCAGACTTGTTAATTTCCTGTTCATCTTCTATATCCTCTGCCTATCGATTGTGTTAACTACAGAGTCCTTGTCAAACAGGGACTAGATCAAACTCAAAATGTCCAAAACAGAACTCATCATCTTTCCTTTAAAACCTTTCCTTTAAAAAAAAAAAAATCTTTTCCTTTAAAACTCACTGTCTTTCCTTTAAAACCTTTTCTTCCAAAATTCCCTACTGCCTATGTCAAAGACATCATCATCCAAATTCACTATCTTGTCATAATCCTTGACTCATCATTTTCCTCCATCTTATATCTCTAATCAGTCATTTGATTTTTTTCTCTCTCTACAGCATCCCTAGAATCTCTTTTGTTTTCTCTATTCATGCTGCTACGGGCTATTGAAATATCTTTTAATAATTCCCCTTAAATCTCTTGCCTTGACACAATTAAAGACATACACAAAGGTACACAGGGAGACAGGAAGTAGCTAAAATTTGTCTTTGCTCCCTATTCTCCTATTCTTTCCTTTTAGACTCTCCTACTTAATTGAGTCCTTCTTCCTCCAAGCATAAGCATTCTCCTGTCTCAGCCCTTCCCTTCTTGGTGCTGTTATTTGTCCTTTCTTCTCATAAAGGACAAAGACATCAGGGAGCGGATGCCATGACATGCAGGTGAATTGTTTTTAAGTGAGGGAGGGCTGGGCAAAGTCACCTGCCTCACTTTCCCCTCCAGAGCCATCTGGTCCAGTGGCCAAATATAAATCAGAACTCCAGTCCCCAGATCTATCCCTACTCTTCTCCCATAAAAATCTCTATCACTTTGTGTCATTCTCATTGAGTGCTGATGATATTTTTTATATCCCTTTTTGCAACCAAGTCATTGCCGATACTGTATATGTCATTACCCAACACATCTGTCCTTTGTCATGTGGATCATTTACAATTTTTTATTTTTCTCAGGTTGTAGTGTTATCAAGATCGTCAGCCAAATAGAATCACTAGAAGAATATTGGTTTTAAAAAATGTGAGGGCAAGCAGCATGGTATCATTGAAAGTACTCTGCAATTTCTCAGATACATTTCAGCCCAGTCTCCTTCTAAAGTCATTTCTAAATCTAGTGTATCATCTATTTACATGATCTGTACAGGTTTTATTTATTATACCAGTCCATCTGTTGATCTGGGTGTTTCCAAAGGAAAGCATATCTATCTATATATCTACTTGTCAGTAGATAAATAAGTAGATATAGATGTGTATACCAACCTTTTGTTTTTCAGTTTAGACCTGTGATTTAATCAGTGCAGGGAATTTCCACTCTAGAAATTCCCTCCATGGATTCAGATTTGTATCTCCTTCGGTCTTGGAGTGTTAAGCAATTTACTCATTGTTACCACAGTCTGGATATCATATAATAGACTTGAATCCAAGTCTTGCTAACTCCCATGGCCAGAATCCTAACCACCATAAAAAAAAATTTTTTTTTTGATAATGTCATTTAGCAAATATATATTTTTAATTGAATTTGTTTTTTGCAGTATGGATAGTTAAACCATTTTCTTTCGAATGATTGTCAACCAAGCTTAAATCAATTAGCATCACTAGTTCAAAACAGAACTCATTATCTTTCCTATAAAACCTTTTCTTCCAAAATTCCCTCCTGCCTATGTCAAAGACACCGTCACCCTTCTCATCATCCAAATTCACTATCTTGTCATAATCCTTGATTCATCATTTTCCTCCACCTTATATCTCTAATCAGTCATCTGATTTTTTCTCTCTCTAAAGCATCCCTAGAATCTCTTCTGTTTTCTCTATTCATGCTGCTACTCACCTGGGCTATTGAAATATCTTCTAATAATTCCCCTTTCCTTAAATATCTTGCCCTGATGCAATTAAACATACACAAAGGTGCATTTAGAGAATTTCACAATTCATTGGAAATTCTTTTATATTTCAAAATTCTCTTTTTTTAAATTTTTTTAAATAACTTTTTATTGACAGAACCCATGCCAGGGTAATTTTTTACAGCATTATCCCTTGCACTCACTTCTGTTCCAATTTTTCCCCTCTCTCCCTCCACCCTCTCCCCCAGATATCAAGCAGTCCTATACATGTTGTATATTTCAAAATTCTCCAAAAGACTAGGAATTTCCTCTGGATGATTATGTCTCCTTAATTTCAACTCCACTTGTTGTTTATCAATCAACAAATATATAGGCACATACTAAGCATCAGGCACTATCCTAGATATTTCAGATATAAATCCCCCAAATCCAACTCTCTTGGAATATTACATAAAAATGAAATAATGTGGAGGAATTTACTTTCTCCTCAATAGAGGAACTTAGTTTATATTCAGCTTACCAATGAACCATATTATTTAATTCATCTATCTTAGGTTCTATTCTGACACTAATACCAGTCAGTTGGTCATTTTAAGTGTCTGTTATATGCCCAGCATTCTGTGAAACACTGGGAATGAAAAAAAAAAAAAAATAGAAATACCTAAGTTGCAAGAGCCTCATCAGACAGTCCTACCAAGTTAAATGCTTTCTAAAAACTTTTTATACTCAGCTGGAGGATGACAGTGTCAGTAACCCTTTTATGGGGCTAGGGCATATGGAAGGTAGAAAGAACCATAATGGTCATCTAGGCCAGTATCACAAAAAGACCATTTGAGATAGATATTTCAAAGGAACTGAAACTGAGTAACTTTTAGCTCATTCTAGGTGACTGGGTGGATAGAGTACCAGCCTGAAGTCAGGAAGATTCATAGTCCTGACACTTAGTAGCCATGTGATTCTGAGCAAGACACTGAACTCTTTGTGTCTCAGTTTCCTCATCTGGAAAATGAGCTGGAGAAGGAATTGGCAAACCACTCCAGTATCTTTGCCAAGAAAACCCCAAATTGTGACTCAAGTTATTCCTAAATTTTCTTAAAATTATATTATTTCCCATACAGATTTCTTGTGTATGTTTTTGCTCAGGCCCAACTTCTTTTATCAACATCACCTTCTTAAGTATCCTTGCTTTTTCCTTATATAATATATGAGATACTAAAGTGATAGCCTGGATACATTAGTTCTCTTTCATTGCTAATGAAAACAGATCACCGTAGAAATGTCGGCGGTCTGTTTCATTTCATTCTATTTGTTGTTCTCCTTTTGGTTTAAATTTTACATTCTCTACAGATAACCTAGTTCAGCAGTATCTCATACCAAACTCTGAAGAATCACTTTCTAGTCTACTGCTTATGATCTTCTGTCAGACCACTCTGTGGTGTTTAATAAAAGCCTATATTCTGAATTGTTGTTGCTCTGAGTTGCCATGTCTCTCCATTTGGAAGGGCATCAAGGGTTTGCTGGCTGTAGTCAGTTCTGGACTCTGCCCCCATTGTGGTGACTGTTTTGCATCAATTAAATTTCTCAGAGAAATGATGCCATTATTTTCATTCTTCTTTTTCTTTTTCCCCCCAAAATTGGCAGTTTTAGTTAAATGAGTCAGATTAGAAGTAGTGTGATTAAATGCCTTGTATTCTTATATATTCTTTCTATGAGTTTGGTAGAGATTTTGAATTTGGCTCCAACCATTCTATAGCTTGACAACACACAGATAACTTGACTTTTAAATGACTCATGCATCAGCCACCATTCATTTCCTGTTTGCTGACTTAGAACAAGGTTTATTTTTCCATAGGATTGTTTGTGATGTCTAACACACCTACTGCCTTCCAAGTATATTTCTGGTGGCAAACTCGAAAACAGATATCTGGATTCAAATCCTGGCTTTCCTATTTCTTATCTGTGTGAGATTGGGCAAATTACTAAATCTCTCTGGGTTTTCTTTTCTTGGAGACAGGTTTAGACTAGATCGTTTTTGAGGTCATTTCTAAATCTATATATCTTATGATTGATGACAGTATCTGTGATCTATAGCATGAAAAATCTAGGCTATCATCCATAAGCCTTTGGTCTCTACCATTTCTTGATCCTGCATCCCATTTTTCAGTGTCTACTTCAACACCTATCTTTGCATTCAGGTTATCAAATACCCTGTAGCAGAGCTTGATGCATCAGTTCATGGTGGTCCTCTGCTTTCTTCTCTTTATACTCCTCCTCATTTATGACTCCACTATTTCCGCCTCACTTCTTTTACCCACTTTTTCTTCAATCTCTCTAGGTTTGTTGAAGACCAGATTAAATTATCTCTATGATATTATCCAGTTTAAAAGTCTATGAGTGGCCAATTATCATGATTACACTTCCCTTTTCATCTTTCCTTTGTCATGGTTATAGAAATATAAAGATGGAAAAAGTCAAAGTGGTCATCTTACAGATGAGGAAATTAGGACCAAAAGGTCATAGGATTGTAGAGCTAGAAGGAACCTCAGAGGCTGTCTAGAAAAAGTCCCTCACTTTACAGATGAATAAACCAGATCCCAAGAGCAGCTAAGTGGCTCAGTATCAGGAGTCAAGTAAACTCATGTTCCTGAGTTCCAGTATGGCCTCCAACACTATTAGCCGTGAGACCTCAGGCAAGTCATTTTACCCTGTTTGTCTCAGTTTCCTCATCGGTTATACAAGCTGGAAAAGGAAATGGCAAAGCACTCTTCTCAAGAAAACCTTAAAAAGGGTCATAAAGAATTGGACACAACTGGAAAATGGCTAAACAAGAACAATAAATCAAGGCCTAGAGAAATTTAGTGACATCCCCAAGATCAAAGCTATGTTTGAACCCAGGGTCAATGCTCTGCACTCATTGCCTCAAATGACTTATCCAAAATGTCAAAAATAGTATCTGTGTATGTGTGCATACTTAGTAGAATAAGAATCCATTATGTATAAATGTTTCTGTTCAATTCTTGGCCCTTAAATGTGACCATAGGATGGCCACCATCCTATAGAATAACTTGCCTTTAATAATTTCAATCTCACATCCAGTAATTGGTGGGAGGAGAGAAATAATGGGTAAAAATACTTGGGGTGTCAGTTTCTGTTTTTGGAAGGGAGACTGGGAAAACTTATGAAAGGACCTTGCCATTGAAAGTACTCCTTTTCACTAACATGTCCAGTAGGACTATAGACTGTTAGAACTCAGAAGGACCTCAGAAATTATTGAGTCCAAACTTCCTCAATTTTAGATTTAAAAAAAAAAAACTGAGATCAATGATCTCAGCAAGGTCACTATATTAGGAATAAAGTCAAGACTGGAAGTCCTCAGACTCCAAATCCAAAGCTCATTCTATATTAGAAGTTCTTAACTTGGGAGTCTGTGAACTTGACTGAGTATTTAATATTTTGATCACTTTATTTCAATATAATTAGTTTCCTTTTATAATCCTATATATTTTATTTTATGCATTTAAGAGCAGGAATCTAAGAAGGGGTCCACAAATTTCAGCACACTGCCAAAGGATTAATAACACTCATACTGAACCACCCTTTTAAAATGAGATCGAATTCAGAATTTTCACAATCATTGAATTCATTTGTTCTTCCTTTCACTTCCTTCCACCTTTTGGTTTAGTAACCATTACTTTGTCACTTTCTCTCTTTACAAATAACTAATTAGTATGCATTTACATCCAAATATCTGTGACTAGTTTCTTATATATTCATCCTGTCAATAATTTGTGCTACAGAAAAGTGCATTCTAGTAGCTAGTGTAGGGGGAGAAATCCTATCCTTATTTTAAAACTTATTCACTCCTTTGAAGTGATAAGGAATAGTGCTTTAAAAAATAAAGATGTTCACACAAAGATTCCAGACTTTTAGGGTTTTGCTAAATTTTAATTAATTGACATTTTTCCATTTTATTGTGAAGAACTCCTGAGCTAAAGCTAACTTAATGTCCCAGGCATCAAGTCCCTCTGAATAATGATTAAATATTTATGACAAGGAGAAAAAGTTAATACTGAAAAAAACAACAACAAAAACTAGTTTATCTCGACACGCCTGCATTACTTGAATTTAAAATGAGTGGGATGCAAATGTGCTTTCTTTGATTCTACTGACATGTTGCACAAATCAGGGAATAATTTGCTATCAGGTTCAGCAAGAATCTTCTTGATTGTAATTTAAAAAAAAAAAATTTGCAAGACTTTCCTTGATTAAAATAATTTCAGTACTGGATTTTAAGAGAACTCCACATGGGAAACTATGAAGCAAAATCTGACAAAATAGGGATGACATGCAATAATTGTTATTCTTTTTTGTATTGGTGGTGTCAGTGGATAGGACTAATAACAGTGCTAAAGGGCAAATGGTAAATCAGGCCTCAATAGTATGGAACTTTTAGGTATAAATTGCTCTCCTCTATTTTATTTGGATCAATGATAATTCCATTTCTACAATGCTTTAAGTTCTAAAAAGCACTTTTCTCACAGAAATCCCATGAAATAGATAGTGCAAATAATACAGATGAGTAACCTAACACATTATTAGCTAAATCACTTGCTAGGATCACAGGCTAGGAAATGCAGAATTGGGACATTAATTCACATGTTCCAACTCCAAGAGTATATATCTTAAATGAGCATATTTTTCATAGCTACATATAGATATCTAGAAATATAGAAATATATGTATATATCTATGCATGTATGTATTTTTAAAATCTCAAAAGGTGTTTAAAAACTAATTTACTCCGGAAATAATTTTTCAAGTAAGTTGAAGCTATTTTAAATATAACTATGTAAAAAAATTCTCTTCAGTATAAGATTAGTTTAAAAACATATTATGGATATTAGTTTTTAGAATAAAAGGGAATATGCTGTCTTTTTGGGAAATATTTTGAGTAAAAATCTGCAAAAAGATATATTTGGTATCATTATCATTATTGCAAAGACTTCTGAAAACTAGACTAGCAAATGATTATCCTGATAATATAAAGTCTTTTTTTATAGTGAACACAAGCTCACAGGCATTCATGTTTACTTTGAAGGAAACTAGTCTAATAAAATTAATTTCATCCCATGACTCATTCCAACAGCATAAAGAGACACTAGTGAGATGTCTCCTTGTTTTTCCTTTTACTAAAGCTTTGATTCTTTCATTTTAAAAAATAGTTTTAATACTTAACACTAATGTCCTTTTAATATGAGGCCCAATGCCAAACAACTTCTGTTGCCTTGAAGATGTGTTTAACCAATGAGTAAATTTCTAAACCAATGAACCCCAAGTGAATTAGAAAGTAATAGTAGTAGCAATTAATATTTATTGAGCAGTACACTAAATGGGACCCGAGTGCACCATATCCTTTCCTAACACCAGCAGATCATTTAGGGCATTACAGCTGCAGTGCTCACAATAGGCCCCTAGTGACAGCCAAGAATGGGCCTTCCTAGGTGCCCACTGTACATGGAAGTGATCAAGACCCAAGGGAGAATTGGGCTCAAGTAAGCATCTAGTGAGTGCATCACGTAACAACACTATTTCACTATAGAATCCAGGATGTTTTCATTTAAAATGTATATACCTGCAACCTTCAACATGCATGGAAAAATTGAATCAAGCATAACCTCAGTAAGAAGTGCCATGCATCTAACTCTTCAATATTGGAGCAGCCCAGAAATTTTACAAATATAAAATGGTTAAAATTATTCTATCTACCACATTAAAATCATCTTGCCATCAAAAATACTAAACTTACGGGTTCCGGCCAAGATGGCGGAGAGGAAATACACTTCTGTGTAATCTCCGTGTTTTTCTCTCACTATTCATTTCATTTCATGCCTCTGAATTAATGCTCGACTGAAAAAAAAAACCATACAATTACTTACCAAGAGAAACCATCCTTGAGACTCGTCAAGAAAGGTCTGTTTTTGCGCGAGGGCGGGGACGGTATTTGGAAGCAGTCTGCGGGTAGCAGCAGCTGCAACCAGAGCACAGATAGCAGCTCAGAACCGGGTGGAGCGGAGAGGGGGTAGGACCGCAGCCGTCTCTGCGGTGAGAGCTTTGCTATAGGAGCAAGTCAGCAGCCCAGCAGAGAAGCTAAAAACACCGGGGGTGAAGAATACAATCCCAAACAGCTGGAGTTTCTAGGGACCTGGCCACCCCTCCCCCACAGTGTCTTAGCCCGCTCGGATCTCAGAGCGCTCGGATCTCAGTGCGCAGGCGCCATAGCACAGTAGGACCTGTGCCTCACGAATACCCTGCCCCTCCCCCAAAGAAAGCAGCCTCCATTCAAGGGGTTTTTTTTCCTTCTGTTTCTTTGATAGTTTGTCTTTGATAAATAGACAGAATGAGCAAGAAACTGAAAAAGAATTTAACCCTGGACAGCTTTTATACAGATAAAGAGCAGACTCCAAACCCTGAGGAGACTAAAAACAAACAGTCCCCAGGTGAATCCCCGAAGGAGGAGACCTTATATCCCTCAGCACAGATGAATCTCATGGAGGAAATTAAAAAGGCTCTCACAAGGGAGCTAGAAGAAAAATGGGAAAAGGAGAGGGAGGCTCTGCAAAAGGAGAGGGAGGCTTGGCAAAAGAGCCTGGAGAAGTCAGTTAAAGAGAGAGTGGATAAAGAAACCAAATCCTTGAAAAATAGGATTAGTGAACTGGAAACAGAAAACAGCTCTCTAAAAAACAAAATTGGCGAAATGGAAAAAAATTCCACAGAACAAAAGAACTCAATTGGACAATTAGAAAAAGATCTTAAAAAAGTGAGTGAAGAAAATACCTCACTGAAAATCAGGGTCGAACAATTGGAATTGAATGACTCGAGGAGACAAGAAGAATCAGTCAAGCAAATCCAAAAAAATCAAACAATGGAAAAGGATGTGAAATACCTTCTGGGGAAGACAACAGACCTGGAAAACAGATCCAGGAGAGACAACCTGAGAATCATCGGACTTCCAGAAAAGTATGATGAAAAAAAAAGCCTGAACACTATCTTCCAGGAAATTATCAAAGAGAACTGCCCAGAAGTCATAGAAACAGAAGGTAAAATAGACATTGAAAGAATTCATCGATCCCCTACTGAAAGGGATCCTAAAATCAAAACACCAAGGAATATAGTGGCCAAATGCCAGAACCCTCAGGCAAAGGAAAAAATACTGCAAGCGGCTAGAAAAACCCAATTCAAGTATCAAGGAGCCACAATAAGGATCACCCAGGATCTGGCAGCATCCACATTAAAGGATCGAAGGGCCTGGAATATGATATTCCGAAAGGCTAAGGAACTTGGTATGCAACCAAAAATAACTTACCCAGCGAGATTGAGCATCTTTTTCCAGGGAAGAAGATGGTCATTCAACGAAATAAGCGAATTTCATCTATTTCTGATGAAAAAGCCAGAACTTAACAAAAAATTTGATCTACAAGCACAGAACTCAAGAGAAATCTAAAAAGGTAAAGATTAATCTTGGGAACTATATTTCGGCTGTAAAGATGTATAAAAAATACATGTATACCTTGTTCTAGAAACTAGTTGAGGAAAGGACATTGTACTAGAAAAAAGGGAAAGTGGGGGTACTACATTTCATGAAGAGGCAAAGAAAACCTAGTATATCTGAGAGAAAGAATGGAGAGGAATGAAAATAGTGAGTATTTTACTGCTTTCAGAATTGGCAGTAAGAGAAGAATTTTAGACATATTCAATCTATGGTGAAACTTCTCCCACCTCATTGAAAAGTGAGAAGGGAAAAGTGAAAAAGGAAGGAATAAGCTAAGTGGAAGGGAATACGGGAACTGGGAGGGAAAGGGGTAAGTTGGGGGGGGGAACTCTAAGGGGAGGGGAGGGATACTGAAAAAGGGAGGGCTGTGAGAAGCAAGGGGAGCTCACAAGCTTAATACTGGGAAGGGGGGTAAGGGAGGGGGTAAGGGAGTAAGAAGGGAGAAAAGCATAAACCGGGGTCAACAAGATGGCAAGTAATACAGAATTGGTCATTTTAACCATAAATGTGAACGGGGTAAACTCCTCTATAAAGAGGAAGCGGTTAGCAGAATGGATTAAAAGCCAGAATCCTACAATATGTTGTATACAGGAAACACACCTGAAGCGGGGTGATACATGCAGGTTAAAGGTAAAAGGTTGGAGCAAAATCTACTATGCTTCAGGTGAAGCCAAAAAAGCAGGGGTAGCCATCCTGATCTCAGATCAAGCTAAAGCAAAAATTGATCTAATCAAAAGAGATAAGGAAGGGCACTATATCTTGCTAAAGGGTAGAATGAATAATGAAGAAGTATCTATATTAAATATATATGCACCAAGTAGTGTAGCATCTAAATTCCTAAAAGAGAAATTAAAAGAGCTGCAAGAAGAAATAGACAGTAAAACTATAATAGTGGGAGATCTCAACCTTGCACTCTCAGAATTAGATAAATCAAACCACAAAATAAATAAGAAAGAAGTCAAAGAGATAAATAGAATACTAGAAAAATTAGATATGATAGATCTCTGGAGAAAATGTAATGGGGACAGAAAGGAGTACACCTTCTTTTCAGCAGTTCATGGAACTTATACAAAAATTGATCATATATTAGGACATAAAAACCTCAAACTCAAATGCAGTAAGGCAGAAATAGTGAATGCATCCTTTTCAGACCATGATGCATTGAAAATTACATTCAATAAAAAGCCACAGGAAAGTAGACCAAAAAATAATTGGAAACTAAATAATCTCATACTAAAGAATGATTGGGTGAAACAGCAAATTATAGACATAATTAATAACTTCATCCAAGAAAATGATAATAATGAGACATCATACCAAAATGTATGGGATGCAGCCAAAGCGGTAATAAGGGGAAATCTCATATCTCTAGAGGCCTATTTGTATAAAATAGAGAAAGAGAAGGTCAATGAATTGGGCTTGCAACTAAAAATGCTAGAAAAGGAACAAATTAAAAACCCCCAATCAAACACTAAACTTGAAATTCAAAAAATAAAAGGAGAGATCAATAAAATTGAAAGTAAAAAAACTATTGAATTGATTAATAAAACTAAGAGTTGGTTCTATGAAAAAACCAACAAAATAGACAAACCCTTAGTAAATCTGATTAAAAAAAGGAAAGAGGAAAATCAAATTGTTAGTCTTAAAAATGAAAAGGGAGAACTCACCACTAACGAAGAGGAAATTAGAGCAATAATTAGGAGTTACTTTGCCCAACTTTACGCCAATAAATTCGACAACTTAAATGAAATAGAAGAATACCTCCAAAAATATAGCTTACCTAAACTAACAGAGGAAGAAGTAAATATCCTAAACACTCCTATTTCAGAAAAAGAAATAGAACAAACTATCAATCAACTCCCTAAGAAAAAAACCCCAGGACCAGATGGATTTACATCTGAATTCTATCAAACATTTAAAGATCAATTAACTCCAATGCTAAATAAACTATTTGAAGAAGTAGGGATTGAAGGAGTCCTACCAAACTCCTTTTATGACACAGATATGGTACTGATACCTAAACCAGGTAGGCTGAAAACAGAGAAAGAAAATTATAGACCAATCTCCCTAATGAATATTGATGCTAAAATCTTAAATAAAATATTAGCAAAAAGATTACAGAAAATCATCCCCAGGATAATACACTATGACCAAGTAGGATTTATACCAGGAATGCAGGGCTGGTTCAATATTAGGAAAACTATTAACATAATTGACTATATCAACAACCAACCAAACAAAAACCATATGATCATTTCAATAGATGCAGAAAAAGCATTTGATAAAATCCAACAGCCATTCCTAATAAAAACACTTGAGAGCATAGGAATAAAAGGACTTTTCCTTAAAATAGTTAGGAGCATATATTTTAAACCTTCAGTAAGCATCATATGCAATGGGGAAAAACTGGAACCTTTCCCGGTAAGATCTGGAGTGAAGCAAGGTTGCCCACTATCACCATTATTATTCAATATTGTATTAGAAACACTGGCCTCTGCAATAAGAGTCGAGAAAGAGATTAAAGGAATTAGAGTAGGCAATGAGGAAACCAAACTATCACTCTTTGCAGATGATATGATGGTATACCTAGAAAACCCCAGAGATTCTACTAAAAAGCTATTAGAAATAATTCATAATTTTAGCAAAGTAGCAGGATACAAAATAAATCCCCATAAATCCTCAGCATTCTTATACACCACCAACAAAATCCAAGAGCAAGAGATACAAAGAGAAATTCCATTCAAAATAACTGTTGATAGCATAAAATATTTGGGAATCTACCTACCAAAGGAAAGTCAGGAATTATATGAGCAAAATTACAAAAAAGTTTTCACACAAATAAAGTCAGACTTAAATAATTGGAAAAATATTAAGTGCTCTTGGATAGGCCGAGCAAATATAATAAAGATGACAATACTCCCTAAACTAATCTATTTATTTAGTGCTATACCAATCAGACTTCCAAGAAAATATTTTAATGATTTAGAAAAAATAACAACAAAATTCATATGGAACAATAAAAAGTCGAGAATCTCAAGGGAATTAATGAAAAAAAAATCAAATGAAGGTGGTCTAGCTGTACCTGATCTAAAATTATATTATAAAGCAGCAGTCACCAAAACCATCTGGTATTGGCTTAGAAATAGATTAGTTGATCAGTGGAAAAGGTTAGGTTCACAAGACAGAATAGTCAACTATAGCAATCTAGTGTTTGACAAACCCAAAGATTCTAAATTTTGGGATAAGATTTCATTATTTGATAAAAACTGCTGGGATAACTGGAAATTAGTATGGCAGAAATTAGGCAAGGACCCACACTTAACACCACATACCAAGATAAGATCAAAATGGGTCCAAGACCTAGGCATAAAGAACGAGATTATAAATAAATTAGAAGAACATAGGATAGTTTATCTCTCAGACTTGTGGAGGAGAAAGAAATTTGTGACCAAAGATGAACTAGAGACCATTACCAATCACAAAATAGAAAATTTTGATTATATCAAATTAAAAAGCCTTTGTACAAACAGAACGAATGCAAACAAGATTAGTAGGGAAGTAACTAACTGGGAAAACATCTTTACAATTAAAGGTTCTGATAAAGGCCTCATTTCCAAAATATATAGAGAACTGACTCAAATTTATAAAAAATCAAGCCATTCTCCAATTGATAAATGGTCAAAGGATATGAACAGACAATTTTCAGATGAAGAAATTGAAACTATTACCACTCACATGAAAGAGTGTTCCAAATCACTATTGATCAGAGAAATGCAAATTAAGACAACTCTGAGATATCACTACACTCCTGTCAGATTGGCTAAGATGACAGGAAAAAACAATGATGAATGTTGGAGGGGATGCGGGAAAACGGGGACATTGATGCATTGTTGGTGGAGTTGTGAACGAATCCAGCCATTCTGGAGAGCGATCTGGAATTATGCCCAAAAAGTTATCAAACTGTGCATACCCTTTGATCCAACAGTGTTTCTATTGGGCTTATACCCCAAAGAGATACTAAAAAAGGGAAGGGGACCTGTATGTGCCAAAATGTTTGTAGCAGCCCTGTTTGTAGTGGCTAGAAACTGGAAAATGAATGGATGCCCATCAATTGGAGAATGGCTGGGTAAATTGTGGTATATGAACGTTATGGAATATTATTGCTCTGTAAGGAATGACCAGCAGGATGAATACAGAGAGGCTTGGAGAGACCTACATGGACTGATGCTAAGTGAGATGAGCAGAACCAGGAGATCATTATACACTTCGACAACGATATTGTATGAGGATGTATTCTGATGGAAGTGGATTTCTCTGACAAAGAGACTTAACTGAGTTTCATTGGAGAAATGATGGACAGAAACAGCTACACCCAAAGAAGGAATACTGGGAAATGAATGTGAACTATTTGCAATTTTGATTTTCTTCCCGAGTTATTTTTACCTTCTGAATCCAATTCTCCCTGTGCAACAAGAGAACTGTTTGGTTCTGCAAATATGTATTGTATCTAGGATATACTGCAACATGTTTAGCATATATAGGACTGCTTGCCATCCTGGGGGGGGGGGGGAGGAGGGAGGGAGGGGAAAAAAACGAAACATAGGTGATTGCAAGGGATAATGTCGTGTAGAAATTATCCTGGCATGGATTCTGTCAATGCGAAGTTATTATTAAATAAAATAAAATTTATTATAAAAAAAAAAAAAAAAATACTAAACTTACAATGAAATATTCTCATATTTATCCTTCTACCCCCTGATAACTTTTCACATATTTTCTGATTTATATATCACTCCTTATCAATTTTCTTCCTTTTTGATATTTTCATCACAATATAACTGTATATCATGCAACCCACTCTGGCATAGGATTGGCCCAGGAGCCAGGATCATGTGAATTCAAGTGCTGCCTCTGAAACTTACTGGCTGTGAGAATCTGGGCAAGGCACCAGAATCTCTCAAGGTTTTCTAAAACTGTAAGTTGCAGAAAAGGTACCAATTTGCTTTAGGAGAGATATTTCTCTATCAATAAAATCACAGATCCAGTCCCCTTCCCTTCACCCTACAGATTGCCTCAATTCATATACATACACATACATGAAAATACATAAGCAAAACAAATTTTGATAAAGCAGATTATATATAATTATATTATATGTAATATAATTATATCTGTATTATATATAAAATTATATATAATATAATCATATATGTATTATATATAATTAATTTATATATGCATATTAACCACAACATGGTGCTAAGAATCCTTCTGAAATTAAATAATGATGAGAGGAAAGAGAACCGTTTGTTTTATAAATTCAGATTTTTATATTTCACTTTTTTCTAAAGTGGAGGAAAAAGTACTAATGACCAGAAAAAGCAGCAGGTAGGTCCATTTTCCCTTAGTATGTTTTCCCTGTTTGTTTCTGCCTCCTCAAAAAAGAATTTTTTAAATCAATGATTTCTATGTACTACAATGTGTTATTATTTTTAGCAGTGAAATAGGAAGGCATTTAGGTAGTACAGGGGATAGAGCACCAGGTCTGGCATCAGGAAGACCCTCCATAATACCTACCTTGCAGAGTTGTTATGAGGATTGAGTGAGATAATATTTTGTAAAGTGCCTAACAATGCTTGGCAGATAGTAAGCATCATATAAATATTGTTGTTATTATTATTATTATTATTGGAAATATTTATCATAAAATTAATTAATAATTCCTTTATTTCATAATGTTGTCTTGTATTTTTCAAACATTATTTTTTTTAGTTTAATGTTACTTCTAAATTATTTCAAGATAACTTATCTAGGAAAAAATTAATTAGAAGCTCTTCTTTATTTTTCTCATTCATTTACAAGCAATATTCCAAATAGATGCTATGATGAATAAAAGAGAGCTTGCTCATAGCTTTTTATGAAAGGATCATTCCTCAGTTCAATGTGTCCACCAGAGAAAACCATTAGCTATTAGGTAACTACCATATGAATAACTACCAGGGCTGAAGCTAAAATTCTTCTCTTGTATTAATAATAATAATAGTAATTATATAGCACTTTAAGATTTGCAAAGCATTATGCAAATATATAACAAATACACATATAGTAAATTTATACACACACATATATATATACAACCTATATAATACATAAAAACATTGTATCTTCACAACTCTGAGAGATATGTGTTATTATTAATCCCACTTGTCATATGAGGAAATTTAGGCACATAAGGGATAAGTGCTTTCTCATCATCACATAGGCTCTGAAGCTTAATTTGAACTCAGATTTTCCTGACTATAGGGAACATATTCAATGGAAACCTTGCACAGACTTCAACCTTTCTTGGAAAGCCACGGGCTTTTGGTGCGTTAGTAGTAGCTCATGAAAATCTTATCTCATTTCTCACTGGTTCTCTGAAAGACATTCTGAGCCAGGTCTTGTGTTTGGCTCACCTGTACCTTATCTACTGTGCCACCTCGTTACCTATCATAATTCTTAATGATTTCATATCTCTGATCAAAATTCTATAAGAAATTATTCAGGGAATAATCCCCAGTCAGTGACTCCATAAGATACATAAAACTAACATTATAAATAAAGAACTCAAGAGTTTACAAGAGTTTCATGTACTATGGTAAAATGATCTTACCTAATTATTTTTTTAATATAGTCAAAAGATGTTCAAGTTTTCATGGTAGGAGAGTTATAGAAGTTATGATTTCATTGATAAATGGAATTCTCCTTACCAGTGCAGTTGTGTACCTCCAACTCAAGATATCTGGAACATTAAGATAGTATGACTTTCCCCAGAGACACAGACTTGAACTCAGTTCTGTCTGCCTTCAAAATCAGCCCTCTATCCACTGTACCCTAGTTACCTTTCTTTTTATGTTTCCTGAATATTTATAGTTATACTAACAACATGTAATTTTTGAGCTAAAAGCCCAAAGTAATTGAATTCCTAGCTGAACACTAATGCCCCAGTTCCATCAAGTCTCTATAGAGTCTGTCAAACTTTCTAGACAAGAGTGTGGGGCCAAAAAAAAAAAAACAAAACAAAAAAAAACAGCCCTACCTGGGAATTTAGGTTCAGAATTAGAGAGGAAGTTGAAAGATCCTGGAAGCGCTCCTTTGGTTATAAACTCACATGAGAAATGGAAAACTCAGTTGTTTCTTTCAGTCAATGGGGTAAACCAAAACTAAAGCACCAAAAGTACATGGTTTTTCAAAAAAAGGTTTAAGTCTATGCAAGGCAGAAACCCAAAGGGAAACTACTTTAGATCCAAGTTAATGAAGAGCACTTTTTGTTCAGTTTTACAGGAACAAGAAAGACTTTCTTAAGGCAAATTTTGACTTTCTTAAGGCAAATTTTGGTCAGTTGCTGGAGAAGTGAGGGTCATACTAAGATTGCTTGTGAGACTTGTGAATTCTTGGACTTCCATATCCTCATCTTTAAAATGAAAGGGCTAGAACTAAATGATCTGCCAGTTCTAAATCTATGATTCTATAGGCTCCTTTAAGTAGATAAATTATGATAAGACCGAGGAAGAAGAGGTGAGACAAAGGATGCCTTACAGAGAAAAAGAAAAAGGTTTTCTCTGTAAGGGAACTTAAATCTAAAGGACCTCCTTCAATAAGTAATCATGCTAGTAATTTGAAAGAACTACTAAAAAACTAAGATTTGGGCTCACTTAGTATGGGGAAACAGTAATACTATAGAGTGCAAAAGGTCTTTTGCAACATGAGATCACAAGAGCTACCAACATGTTACCGAAAGATTTGTAAGAAAAGATAAATAAGGCAAAAAAAAGTCTCTTTTCCCAAAGGAACTAGCTATATGCTAGATATTTACTGCCTATCTTTGCTTTTTTCCCATTAGTTATAAATTAGACTTATTTAAGGATGGTTTTCTTCAAAATGCATCTACAGATTCTCATGACTAATCTGATTAGTCACAGTAAAAGCTATATAACTATGTAAGCATAGTTTATTTTGAAATGCTAGTTCGTATTACTTTTCAGCAGATTAGTTTGTTCTCCTGGAATCATTTTGTTCGTGGTATCTTTGTTCTTTTTGGTATGTCTTAAAATTAATTTGGTTTTGCTTTCATGAATTACCACAGAATTGGCAAGCCAGTGTATAGGGAATGGGAAGGTAAGCCAGGGAGGCATTCAGACCTGAGATTTCAATGAAAGAGAAAACTTCCATTTCCTGTACAGATCTTCAAGTGTTCAGTGATTCAGTTTTAAAGAGTACATGGCACATGGGGGTACCATTCACCCATGGTGACACAACCAGTGTGTCAGAGATAGAATGAGAATACAGGTTTTCTAGTCGCCAAGACCAACCTTGAATCTATTATTTACATATATATGGACATATATTCATATTATACCCTTTCAACGTTTCACAGTTTCAAAATAACATTATCTTAAACTAGCCCATTCTCACCTTCCTATAACATCATTAAAACCCTACTTTCTTTTCTTTCTCAGGAATGATTTGTCACTAGAAAATCCAATCAAATAACAATAAATTTACTGCAATGATGAAACGTAAAATCTAGATTAGAATAAAATGTAAAAAACCACATTAAATACATGATACCCTCTCTGAATGGACCAAAAAACGCAGTGATGAAATGTATAAATGAAATGCTTTTGGTGTTCTTTTTGTTATTTTGGTCTTTTGTACCTATACTCATTCCTACTCAATTCCTGCTGGTGTCTTAAGAGAAGTCACTATAATATTGTATCTGCATTAAAAGCCTGTTTCCATGGAAATTTTTGCTATCTATTGGATGGTTAACATATTTGTTATCACTATTGAAATAACTGTTAATGAGGTCAAATACTTGCAATATGACTTCATTCTTGGTAGATAAAACAGGTAGGAAAAAATTAATTCAGTTCTGTCAATTTAATGTGATAGTAATTATTTAACTATTTTTTTAAACTTATGATACTAAATTAGATGCTTAACAAAGAAAATTGCAAATATTTGTTCTCCAGAATCTTGGATTTAGATAGATAACTCTGTAAGAACTAAAAGTATAGATATCTTCATTTCAAACAAATTCAAAATATATAGGCTTCAGAACTTTCATAATTAAGAAGTAGGATTTTCAAAGATCACAAAATGTTTGAGCTATAAAGGGCCTTAAATAATCTAGCCATTTTTATGTCAGACTTGTGAAGCTTATGGATCCCTTCTGAAAATAATGTTTATAAATGCCTAAAGTAAAATACAGAGAATTACAAATAAACATTAATCGTTTAGACAAGGACTCAAGCATTCAGTAAATATCAGACCAACATGCACAGCAGTTTGTTCCATTTTAACCCTTTTCTAAATGTTTCCATCTACTTATTGTAGTATTGTTGTTGCTAGTGCTGTATGCGTGTGTGTTATAACACACATCTATGCTTTTATAATGCAAGCTAATGAAAAAATCGCCTACACACAACTTTGCCAAATAATATCTGTTCTGAAATGCAAGAGAAAATTGCAAAGTGTAAATACATTATGAAATAAAAGTGGTATATCAAATACTTGTCAAGGATAAGTAATAAAAGTAATCAGTGGGTACTACCTAATGCTTAGCACACAGCTTATTAGGTAATAAGTAGACAAGGAAAGAAATCCAAATTTGGTGGTCATGGATCTGTATTCAAATACTGGCTTTATTTATTTCCTGATTTATGTGGCACTAGACAAGTCATTAACTTGTGCAGGGCCTTCATTTCCTTATCTGTAAAATAAGAGGGTTGGATTAGAAGGCTACAAAGATCCTAAAGCAACCTTATATTTCATCTTAGCTTCCTGAGAGCTATTTTTTCATTATAATAAAAGATCTCTGGGATGAATGAACTTTGTCTCATTGAATATAACATGAGAGCTGGCTTGAAAATAACAAAAACTAGGGAGAAAATGCCCCTACTACGAAAAAAAACTTAGAGAATTCATGCAGTTGAATACATACAAGAAAATTAGAAAACAAAATAATACATAACAAGCAAGTTGTTCGTAAAATAATTTTATAAAATACTTTTAAGTAATTGGTTGTATTATAAGCCAAATCACTGTTAACAGTCTTTACAATGACTTATTTTTACTTTTGTCCATAATATCTATTTAATCTCAAACCTTTTTCTTAATGATCTTTTTGATGATGACAAAGAGATACAATGTTAAGATGCCTAGAATCCTTGCCACCTATGGCCAACATAGAATTATAGCAAGAAAATATGCCCTATGAATAATTAAGCAATAAGCTTATCTTAAAAAAAAAAACACTATCATAGTGAATTCACAAATTCCATGGATCAGGAATTTAAAAGAGATAGAGATCAGTAGGATCTGAAGTCTGAGAAGGAAGAAGTAGAAAGGGAAGGAAGGATTGAAATGAAAGGAAGAGGTATCCATAGCAATACCAAGTGTGAATAAAGAAAAGAAAAATAGAAAATGACTATCTCTAATTGGACTTATCTGGTCCTTCCTGGAGTTCAGATTGCTTTCAGCATTTTTTTAAAATGAAACATACATATGGAAATTTATTTTGTTTTTTACCTCTTAATCACTGACATTGTTCATTTTTTAGCTAACCAAATAGTGCTCAAAATTTACTCCAGAAAAAGCCAATTGGGTGGGGAATATACTCAAGAACTGAACACTATTATCATTTTACTATCTTTGCTATCCAGCTAAAATAGGAAAGCATTTAACATATTAAAGTTCTCATGAACCCATAATTCAGTCCATTTAATATTAAATCCATGATAGTGCTAATATTTTTCCAATGAGAAGTTTTCTTTGGCATGGTATCTAAACATTATATTTTATTGATTCTTGGTTTTATGTTCTCACTGATTAGAACGTTTGGAATGTACATGGCCCCATAACCAAAACATTTCATACTGTTGAACTAAAACAATACATCTTTCTTTTAATATAGGAGTTTATCTTTCCTAAAACCAGTATGTTTTCTGAACAAAATGAATTCTTCATGCAATTATTACTATAATCACACTCAGGAGGATGATTACTTAAGTAGGGAGAAACCATTCAAGTGAGGTTGACTCTTGTATTAGATGCCTTATTTGGCTTTCTAAAATATCATTAAAAATTATTTTCTTTTATTTCTGCCTTAGCATTTTGATAATAAACTAGACTCTGTTAGAATGTTTTAGATAATTTTTAATAAGTAGCTCTCCCTAAAGATAAAAGATCTTTTAGATATTAATAATCTAGAGAGAAATGGCAGCCAGATGGCTCTCTGGACAGAGTGATGGGTCTGGAGTTAGGAAGACTTCTTCCTGGATTCAAATCAGGTCTCAGATACCAACTATATTTGGGCAAGTCACTTAACTCTGTTTGCTTCAGTTTCCTCATCTATAAAATCAACTGGAGAAAGGAATGGCATATCATTCCAGGATTTTTTCCAAGAAAACCTCAAAGGGAGTTATAAGGAGTTGGAAACAACTGAATGGGAGGGAAAAGGGTATCTAGAGAGAATCTAGAGGAAATTGTCCAAAATGATGAAAATATCAAAATCATGTCATACAGGTTAAGATGATTGATAATGTTACCTATGTTGACAATATTTTCCATGCTAATTTAACTATGTTCATTGTTGGAAACTAAAACATTGTTTACTTCTATTAAGTCCACTTAATCAATATTGGTTTGCTTTTTTCAATTTGGTCAAATTATATATAGTGAGGAGTCATCTTCATAGTGTCACTCAGATCAATCCCTCTCCATATGATTACCATTAGCCTCATTCAGTGCCTCTTTTTCAAAATTCCCTCTCTCTTTCCCAACCTCCATTAATCCACTGTGCACACCATAAATCAGATTAATCCTGTAAGGCACAATCAAGTTGTTTCCCTGCTAGTGAACTTTCAGTTATCAAAGTCATTGAATCATAGTTTTGGTTTTTTAATCTTAATATAAGTTTAAAGTATTAGAGATCATTTTGTTAAACCCTCAAAAAAATGGAGTCCAGAGAAGTGAAGTAGCAAGATTAGGAATCAGAGGCTATGATAAGTTCAAATCCTAGCCCCATCCTTTATTCCCAGGGTGAATTTAAGGAAGTCATTTAATCTATGTGAACCTTTGTTCTCTGATATGGCAAATGAGAGAGTTGGGTTAGAAGTCCTCCAATATCCATTTCAACTTGAAATCTGTGATGATTCTAAGTGGTTTGCTCAAAGCATCCCAGTGACATAAATGGAGCTAGAATCCAATGGCAAGAACCTAATTCCCAATGCAATCCTAGCTTTGCTTTCAGGATTTTCAATCCTGGTTACAAAGCATTTCCTTGCTTTCTACTCCTCTGTGGTCCAGTTTCAACCAAAGTATTCTCTATTCCAAGGATACAGGAAATAAATATTTATATAGCATCCACTATATATGTCAGACACTCTGGGAAAACTTTACAAATATTGTCTCATTTGATCCTAACATCCTGAAAGGTAGGTGCTGTCATTATCCCCATTTTACACCTGAGGAAGCTGAGGTAAAACAAAATTAAGAGTCATGCAATTAGTAAATATCTGAAGCTAGATTTGAATTCAAATCTTCCTGGCTCCAGGTTCAGCATTATCCACTATTCTACCTAGCCATGAAGCTTTCCCTAATCCACCCAGCTAGAAAGAGTTGATCTTTTCCTCTTCTGATTCCTGTAGTATTTTCTATCATTCATTTACTATTTGTGTGTCTGTCATATCTTCTCTAAAACACTGTGAGATCACAGAAAGCAGGAACCACATCTTAGTCTTTTTCCTCCCAATTTCCCATAGTGCCTGGCATACAATAACATATTTGTTGAATTGATGAAATATATATATATGATGAATTTTAATAAAATGGCTTCTCTATATATGGTCATTCTACATAAAATATGTATCAATTCTAGTGAATTTTTTGGTATTAATGCTATATAGTTGATGTAACTATGATCATTTTCTCCTTTCTTAAATGTTAGAAGGTAGAAGGGGAAGGCAAGGACAATTCCTTTATTGTTTTTTACTTAATAGTATTTTTCCCAATTTCATATAAAGATAGTTTTCAACATTCATAGTTGTAAGATTTTGAACTCCACATTTTTCTCCCTCTTTGTCTTCTTTCCTCTCTCCTCCCTAAAAGAGCAGGTAATATGATATAGGTTATATATGTACAATCATGTTAAAGATATCTAAACATTAGTCATCATCAAAGAATATTTAAAACAAAAGGGAAAAACCATGAGAAAGAAAAAAATAAAAACAACCCCCCCAAAAAAAGTGAAAATAGTATGCTTCAATCTGCACTCATACACCATAGTGCTTTCTTAGCATTTTCCATTATGAATCCCTTAGAATTGAAGGGTGACTTCTTTACAAGATTAGTTCTAAAGTTTAAAAGATTTGTATGTCTCTCACTTTTGTTTTCTTTTGGTGGAAAAATTCTGCTCAGACTGAATTAAACTCTGACATACTGCTTTGTATGATTCAAACCATTCTTTTAAATGCTTCCCATTTAAATAAATAAGGATAATTTTAGTTCTGATAAATATGTTCTACTAACGGTAAGTATCTGTATAAGCATCTTATACCAATTTTTTTGTCCAAGATTTTTTGAATTAATGCTAATCAAAGCTGCCCTCGCCTCTTATTTTTCTATATGAACACAGAAATTGCAGCTGCCTGCCAAGTCTGCTGAGGGATGAATGTAATAATTTTCAATTGGACTGTTAGCCCAAAGGGAACCCCGATAGCAGGAGATTGACAGATGCAGCATGGATTATCTTGTGCTCTGAAATCAGCCCAATTTGTGGTTTGTTGCAGGTGCTAAAGAGATTGATATTGCTGCTACCCTGGAGCACTTGAGGGACCAGAGGCCAGGCATGGTCCAGACAAAGGTACTGTCAATAAATCCACTGGGATTTAAAATACATTAAAAGTCTCTCAATGTAGTTGTTTTCTTGATAGAAGAGAGAGCCTGTGCTCTAATTTGCCATAGGTCACTAGCTTATTACTCTGCTTTGACTATCTACCCACTCAGGATTATTTATGGTTAAAAGAAACATTTAGACCACTTTCTTATGGTATTTGTTGATGATTCTAATAATAACTCTGACATCTATCCTGATTAACTTATACTACCCTGCTTTGGTAGCATCCATCGATATCCATCAATATAAGCATCCCCTTCATCAGTGTTGAGTTCCCATCCAATGTTGTGGGTCTCTGGATGTTTTTACATTTTTACAGATACCAAATGAAGCTTTGGGGCTGAGATTAATTTATGATATGATATGTAATAAGGTATGATATAACATATGATGTGATATAAGATAAGATTAAATATGTGGTATGTTTATAATATAACATAATATAGCAACAAATAAAACTAAACCACTACGAAGAATAAGAATAATTCTTGCTATCTACTTAGTCCAGGAAGGTTTACAAAGCTTTTTGAAGAAATTTCAAGTAACTAAATCAGGGGAGCATGAGACAATAAATATGTAATTCACAGAAATATAATAAGAAGCAAATGAGTTAGGTACATAAAGTGCTATGTAAATGTCAGCTATTATTTCTGCTACATTCTACTTTTATGAGAGAGAAGTAAATGACAAAACAATTTAATATCAGAAACTTGGGATTTAAAACAATAATAATAGCATACACACACACATACACATCCCAAAACAACAACAAAAAAACCACCACTTTGTACAAGCTTTCTTGAGCTCCATGTGCATTTATTCCAATCTCTTATATGTTCAGTATTATTATATACAGTCATATACAGGGAACACACACACAAAGGAGCTAAGAAAGAAAACTAGCATCTCCCCTGCAAATACACACACACACACCACTTTAAAATGTCATGTCTTAAAAAAGTGCTTAAGTCATAAAATATGGATTATTTCCTCTTTCAAAGCCTATCTGGCACTTAGAATAGTTAATGTTTGCAAAGAAGACTTGAAACCATAAAAAAGATGTTAGTGCTAAATTCCTAAAAGGATTTAAAGCTTTAGATATACATATATTTTTTCATATGTGCATTTACATGCATATATATGTATGGTTATGTTTGTGTGTATACATATATGCACAGAGATACAAATTAAAAATTGCTGTAAAGTCAGGTACACAGAATTCTTGGATTCCTTTTTGATTCCCTAATGATATTCTCTAATTTTAAACATCTGTTAACCTCCCTATACCTCATTTTTTCCCATCATAAAAAATGGGAATTTTTACAAGACTTGAAATTTCTTACTATGCTAAGATCTTGCCAAACCAAATTAAGTGATTAGAATTAATGCTATCATAAATGTTAACAGTAGTTTACAGTTTCCAACGTGCTTTCCTTACAAACCAGGAAGGGCAAGTAATGCTATTTTCCATTTTTAAATTGGAGGAGTTGGATGATTTAACTCATGGACAGACATACAATAAATGATGTAGCTAGGACTTGGTGTAGCAGTTTTCCACATCTAATGCTATTTATATTACATTTGATTCTCTGCTAATATACATAAATCCTGAGGAAGTAAGAAGCAATATGTTTGTTGAATCTGAATTCCAGGTCTTTTTATATTAAATGATTTATTAAAATTTAATATTAAATATTCATATAATTAACTTTGGTTAGTAATTATTTACACTTAAATTAATTTGTATTCATTTCAATACACAGAGTATCATCACTTTAATAATTTAAATTAAATTTAAAGTTAATATTAATTTTGATACATAAAGTATCACAGCTTTGCAATTAGTGAGAACTAAGTAGGTCATGTAATGCATAGAGTAGGACTTCTTCAACTTTTTCCATGTGCAATCTCTCTTCCCCTGAGAAATTTTTATGTGATCCCAGGTATGTAGGTGTGTATACAAATTAAACATTTACCAATAATAGATTATAATTTCATGATCTCCACATTTAATTATGGGATCATAATCCACAATTAAGAAGCTGGGTCATAGAAGATTTTAGTTCAAATTTTGCCTCAGCAAGACCTATTTTTTTCCTGGACAAGTCATTTAATCTGTTTCAAACCTCAGTTTCCTCATCTGTAAAATGGAAGTAATAACAGCACTTACTGCACAGGACTGATGAAAGCATCAGGTACAGTACTATACGTAAAGCACTTTGTAAACCTTAAAAGGCTATAAGAATGTTAATTATTATTTCCCTTTTTTTCAATTATTACCTGTGAGACCTCACAAGGACAATTTGTCCATTAATTCTCACTTATCTTTACTTTTTTTCCTCTGAAGAGCTCTATTCTTATAGTTCAGCTTTTTTCATTTTGTATTATTTCATCAATATCTTTGCATTGTTCTTTCTAGTTCTTGGTCTTGATGACATTATAATATTAGATTATATTAATATACCATAATTAATTTAGTCATTCTCTCATGTGGGATATTTAGATTACTTCTAGTTTTGTTGTTGTGATTGTTGTTTTTTTACAATTATATCTAATGCTGCAAACAATATTTTTTAATGGTTTTCTTTTTTTTCTTTTCCCAACAGTGGTGAAATTACAGGGTCAAAAGATATAATTATTTTTGTAATTTTTACTGCAAACTTCTATATCACTTTCCAAAAGTATTGTTTTACTAGCAATAAATGAAGGTGTCATCCAAATATTTTCATTATTAGGATCTGTTTCTTGGAATAAAAGGGTGCTTAATATCCAAAGAAAATAATCTTCTTAAAAGTTAGCATATTTTAAGAGTATCTCATCCAAATCCAAATTAAAGAACTTTTGCCAGATAGAAACAAATATAACTGGGTAACTTAGATTTCAGTCAGACTTGTTTACTCCCTCACTATATGACCTTGAGCAAACAGATCTGTTAAAATCTTTGTCTATATAGAACATCTAGTGAAGATGAACAAAACAGTAATGTTGCTAAAGCGCTGCCATCCTTCTCTCTCCTTGTCCTCCCCCACCAAAAAGCAATTAATAGCAAGATAGTGACTCTTTTATTATTGCAATTGAGAAGACTGATTTTCTCATGGGGGCAACTCTTAATTATCTGCAACCAAATCTACTAAGTGAAGTATCCACAGAAAATTTTCACTTCCCCAGTTGACTTCTTCCTTCCTTTCCCTTCAGCAGAGACTAACTCCCATACTTCCTTCACCTTCTAATACTAGTTGGTATGTGCCCAAGGGATGAAAGCAAATTTTAGTACCAACATCAGGAAGACATTTTCTGAAAAAAAGAAAACTATAATCATATAATGCATTCCAAAGGCAGAAATAAGAAGCTCTTTACTACTCAGCTTCACATCATCCAGTATTCACTATTAAATGATATTTCTTCTTATTTATAGTACAATACTTATTGATGTCAAGAAGATGGCCCTAAGGCACTGCACAGTCTCAAGTTCTTTCTGAATCATCAAAGAAAGATGACACTGGGTTGTTCAGTGTTTTTTTTTTTTTTACATTGTGTTTAACTGCACTCTAATTCTTCGATGTGATAACTTCCCATTGCCTTAATTTTTGTGGATGACAGAGAACTTATTATATATGACTTTTGAATTATTAATATCATAGCTTAGACAATTGAGATTTGCTTATTTCAAAAAAATATGTAAATTCAAGTACTGGGATGAAAGGGGACAAAAGCATTGTAATCCCAAGCAAATTGCTACATTTTGGTTTAAGATTTCTTTCCCCATACAATCCGATGAAATCTGAATTTTCTTTTCCGATATCAATTTTTTTTAAATTACCAAATTAGTGTATTGTTTTAAGTATTTTGTCATATGGGCAAGGAGATAGTCTTTAGGCAGTTTATTTGGCTATATTAAAACAAATCACATGTTTTGTGTGTGTGTTTTTTTAACTACAGAAAAGGGACTGAATATTCAACTTGGTGTGGACTATAAAACTGCAAATTAAAGTCATTTTAGAAAAGTCACCCATAAGGAGTTCCCTGAACAAAGGAATGCTTCTGATAATAAATTAAAAACTGCTATGTTTTTGGTTAGTTTAGGAACAAGAATGTGTTATTTAAGTATGCTTAATTATGTCAGTGTCTTAGAGTTCATGTGCTACAGTGGATTTGAAAGGAACTATATTAAAAAAAAAAAAAGTCCTTGCTATTTGGGAAGTTGGGAAAGTCACATATCCTCCCTAGGTCTCAGTTTTCCCACCAATAAATGAAAGGAATGGCATTATAGAGAGTGTTTTGAAGGTCCTTTCCAGTTTGAAAGTAATGAAATATAATGTGAAATCTCTAATTTTGTCTAAATGGGTAAAACACCACAAAACAGATCATTGCCCACATATAACTTGGTGAAAATTTTTGAGAGTTTGCTGAATCCACAAAATTCTTCACTTCGAGATCAGTGTAGCAATGGACAACTGAAAGAGGGCTCCGTTTAGAATCAGAAGTCCTAGATCTGAATTCTGACTTTGCCACTTGTTACTGCAGTGATTCTACAGAAGTCATTGGCTGCTCTTTCTTTGCCTATAAATGAGATGGTTGGATAATACCCAAGGTTCTCCCAAGAACATATCACAAATCTTTGATGCCTCCAAGTTTATCAGCCTTCTTACCCCACAATCTTGATCTCTACACTACCTATCCACCTTCATAATCCATATGTTAACATTCATCGATCTGGCCATAACTTCCTTTCATCTCTCCCTGAACCTTGCCCCTTCCAAATCATCAATCCCTCCTTGCTTAGCCAGGTCATCAAACTTGCTCTCTTTCATTTTCCTCCCTTCAAAATCTTAACCTTTATTTAAGCAATTATACTCTCTTCTCTATCCACTGCCCGGCTGATACTCATTCAAAAATACATTAGATTACTGTCCCTATATGCCTTCTCTTCTTTCCCTTGTGTTGCAGAATACCATTGGAGAAAACTATCCAATGAACTGTTGCCAGCTCTCTCTCATTCCCAGGTTCACACTTCAAATCAGGTCAACATCATGTCTCATTTTGCCCTTCTTTATTTCAGTCTTGGAGGAGAAGGTGGCCCTTTATTGTGATGACAAACCATGTATGTTTTTATCCCATTTTTCTCATCTTCTCTAAGGTTATCTTTTTCAATTATTCCTCTCTCTTTCTGATTTTCACCCCTTTTCCACTTCCTTTCTTCGGCTAAGAAATTTATCCTTTAAAAAAAATTCATTTGTCCCCACAGCCACTATTCTAAATCTCTACTCACCATCACAGCCAACCTCTTAGAAAAGCTACCTGGACTATTTATAAACTTTTCTCCCTACTAGTCCATTAAAACTTCTTTTCCCAGGTCACCAATAATTGTTGTTGTTTTTCCTAAATCCATTAGCCTTTTCTCAGCCCTTTGTCTTTTGTACTTTCCTGTGGTATGTGACATTACTGACTACCCTTTCTTTCTGGATACCCCAATCTTCTCTTGGGTCTTCTTGACCACTTTTGCCATGGTTCTCTTCCTACCTGACTTTTCAATCTTTCTTAGTCTGCTTTGCAGGACCATGATCCATTCCCCACCCCTTGTACATGGGTTACTTCAGGCCTGCCACAGGTGGCCTCCTACCACTGTGGCTCCTCCTCCTTCTTCTTCTCTTTTCCTCACTACAAGCCTAGGAATTCAACTGTTAACTATGAAGATGACTATCAGATCTCCATAAAGAGCCCTTATCTTTCTTCTGAGCTTTGGTATCATATCACAAGACATCTGGTAAATAGCTCTGCAAAGATGAACCACAAGCATTACAAACTCAACATAGAACTCATCTTTTTCCCTTGAAAGTCGTTCTCCCAATTTCTCTTTATTAAAGATATCATCATTATTACAGTCACTCAAGTTTCAGAGCCATTTTTGACGTTTCCACTCATCCACAGGTGAAACCACTCACCAAGTCTTGCTGGATTTTACTTCCTTGACATCTCTCACATCTTTCCTCTTCTTTTTACTCATGTGGACCACATAAGTTCAGGTCTTTACCCCTTCTCCCCTGCATTATTGTTTCTAAATTAGTCTTTTTTAAATATACATTCTATATATCCTCTAGACAGTTGACAAATTAGGAATCTAAAGCATAGACCTAGCCAAGCCACTATACCTCTCAAGAATCTCCATCCCAAATTGTCTCTAGGACAAAATATAAATTCTTCTGTTTCATATTTTATGTTTTTCACAGTCTGACTCTAGTCCATCTTTCTAGACTGATTGCATTTCCCTTCACACATCCTACAGTCTAGTCAAACTGGCCTCCTTGTAGTCTCCCATACATGGCATTCTATGTGCTATACTTGAAGAGTGCTATATACTCTCCCTCCCACTTTTTGGAAAGCCTAACTTCATTTAAGGCTCAGATCAAGTGCCATATTGTTCAAAAGGTCTTTAGTGAGTCTCATAGTTAAATATTTCCAAATCACTTGATAGATAGATATAGATGTAAATTGCATATATCTATTTAAAGAGAGATATGTATCTCTCCATATATGTGTGTGTATTTAAACATACACATACATACACATATTGTGTGTGTGTGTGTGTGTATGTATGTATGTATATATAAATTCAAAAGTATTAAAAGTGATAAGTAAATCCAGGAGATAATCCAGGACAGACACTTGGAGACATATACGGATAGGCAAAGAGAAAGAGAAGAGTGTGAGAAGAGAGACAGAGACAGACAGAAAGAGACAGACAGACATAGAGAGGGTGAGAGATGAGGAGAGAGGGAGAGGGAGAGATTGAGAGAAACAGAGAGAGACAGACAGATACAGAAAGAGAGAGACAGAGACAGGGATACAGAGAGATCTCCTGAATTTACCTCTCTTTGAATAGATTGTTCTCTTTCCTCCCAAGGAGAATCCAAGTTTCTTGAGGGAATGGACTATATCACTTTTGAATGTGTATCTCTAAAACCTAGCAGTGTCACGTATATAGAAAGTGTTTAACAATTATATTGATTGCTTTGTGATCCTATTTTAATTTAGCTGAGTAGCTCCTCAGACAACAGGAATATAGACTATCAAAGTCTTTTCTGCTTGTTGGAAACTGCTAGTGCTTATGCCCCATTAACATGATCTTTAAAAATCCAGGGACATTTGCTTCCATGGCACAGTAAAGCTTTAGAGTAGAACATTAGTATGTGATATTATATTTTATTGTTACTTCATTACAATTATAGCTATCTTTATCAAGGAAATCACTCTTCTATGAGATAGTGATAGATCAATAAGTACTCCTTGAGAACCTATTATGTATCATAAACTCTGCTGCATGCCACGAGATATAAAAAGTATAAAAAAGTCTATGATATACAATCCCATCCCTTAATAAATTTAGACATACAAAAAAACTTTAAGAACAGTATAATATTATGCAAGAGATGTCACAAGGCACTCTGTGAAATTGTTAGCACAATTTCAGCTGTACTACACTTCTAACATTCACAAAAAAGATTTTATTTTTAGGAAAGAAAAAAAAATTACAGGACATAGTTAAAATAACATGCATCAATAGAAAAATGTACCTCTTCTTTAAGATATATATCATATAAACAGATTCTTCCTTCTTTCCTCATTAGTGTAGCTCTGTAAAAGTGACCATTTTTAAATCAGAGTCCTTAACTTTCTTCCTTTGGGTTTATTCAGTTTTAATTTATTATTTTTTATTTTCTCATTAATTAAATTCAAGCCAACTCACTAGTTTGTTCCAAGGCCAAGATATTATTGTATGTTCACTTTTATTGAACAATATCCTCTATAACAGAAACCCTTTTGGAAAACTCTTAGAAAGAAAAACATACACATATGAGATAATGTCTTCACTGCCATTTCTTCATCATTTTCTCTTCTGACTACAATCTCCTTTCATTTCTTCTGCAGCTTCATCCACATCTCCAATTAATCAAAATCCTCCAGATATTCCTGTCATCAGCAACATTCAGTAATGAATTTTCTATTCCTCTAATGATCATCCTACATCCTTGTGCATTCCAAGAAATTCTGATTTTTTCCTTCCCCATTTACTCTGGCCATCTCCCTATAAAAACCATGAATTCAAAGAAACCCAGCAATTCTATTTCTTTATTTTTCTTTCCATATCCATGCCTTGTCTGCAACTAGTCGTTAACTACTGGAAGCCAAGAGAGAACCAATTGAACTGTTCTGCTTATTTTCTTGAAGAGGAAGAAATGATTTCATCACCCTGAGAAGGAGGGTGTAGTTTACAGAATCTTTGAAGGAGATGTTGTTCCCCTCCAAAATAAAAGAATTGGCATAGATACTTCCAACTTCAATCTCTCTCACCAGAACCCCATCAAAAATATTTTTAGCATGGAAACTATGATCTGTGCTAATATTTAGCATTCCACAAAGTCATGTAAATCAATCAATAAGCATTTATTAAGCACCTACTATCTCAAACATTGTTCTGGGTGCTGGGATATAAATTCAAAAATGAAATAATCCTTCAAGGAGCTTAACAATCTTGTATTAAAGAAAGTAACATATACACATCCAGAGCTCACTAAAGGATTGTTTTTATTCTAGGCTCAGAGAACAGTCTGCTTGCTTCCTTAACTCTGGAAAACACAGTGTCTCCTATTATATACATATAGTTGATGGAATTGGGGTTAAGTGACTTGCCCAGAGTCACACAGTTAGAAAGTGTTAAATGTCTGAGACCAGGTATTATCAGCATACAAAATACATAAAAAGTAAATACAAAGTCAGCTATGGAATATTGCTCTAGTTTCCTTTAGCCTTTTTTAAGTTTGTTTCTTAGGAATGAATATTATCATGTAACTAAAGTGCTATAAATGTGGACTAAAATTGTTGATTTGAATCCTTTCCTGTGGTGAACCAGAGTAAATGAACTGAAAATATCTTCCTTCCTCTCTCCTCTTTCCCATCCCCTTATATACTACAGGTTTTGACCCACTGATTTTTAGTATATTTCAGTTAAACATCTACAAATTGTTCCTGGGGGGGATATGTAATCAAAAAGTAAATATAGGAACCCTTTACCAAAGGAGCTTAATTTTAATTTCAATTCACACCTTGTTAATATTTTTTGCATGAAAAATATCAGCCCATTTCCCAATTTCCTACTTAATTGGCAAATAATCAAATTCTTGACTGGTTTTGAGATCCTTTCCATTCTCAGACATTATAAAAACCAGGTGGCCTCAAATCCTTTCCATCCAGATGACCTCTTGTTCTTCTAAAATTGGATTTGGGCCAGGTCTGAGTCAGGATGACATTTTGTCATTCTTCCAAGGCTATGTTTTGTTCTTTAATTAGACTTTATCTATACACACTTCCTATTCAGTGCTTTCTTAAAAATAAATTCCCATTGCAAAAAAATTTTTTTGAAATCTAGAACTTAATCACTCTCTAATTCACACGCCCCAGTTGGTCTTTATCCCTAAAGTTGCTTACTGAGAGTAGTTGATAACTCTTAGAAAGTAGACCACTAAAGAAAATTTTTCCTTGTTCACAGCCCCAATCCAAGATAACATTTCCCAACCAAGAGGAAGTCCATTCCATTCTGCTTCATTTGGAACTATTATCCACCCCCTTCCTCCTGAAGACTTTCTCTTTTATGAACATTCATGACATGACTTTTCCTGATTGTCCTTCTACCTACTTGACTGCTTCTTCTCAGTTTCCTTTGCTGGCTCATCATTCGTATCATACTCCCTAATTGTGGGATTCCCCACCAAGGCTCTTATCTAGCAGCTCTTCTCTTCTTTTTCTATATCTCTAAGTGACCTAAAATCTCCCATCCTGGGATGAGAGTCATAGCAATGACTCTGAGGACTATATATGCAACCCCATTCTCTCTTGAGTTTCATTCTTGCTTCAACATTTGCCTATTGGATATCTCAAATTCAGCGCATCTGAAAAAGAGCTCATTACCTTTCCCCCTACATTCAAGTCTCTTTAAGAACCATTTTTCCAGTTTCCCAGGTTTGCAGCCATGTACATTATTCCTCACTCTCCCTCCTTCAGAATCAGTTGTCAAAACTTGTCATTTCTATGTCCATAGCATCTCACTTTTCTCCTTTTCTCTCTACTCCCACAGCTACCAGTATACTTGAGACCCTCAACCATTCTCCCAAGTTTACTGCAACCACCTCCTAATTGGTACTCTTCCTTCAAGTCTCTTCTCCTTCAGTCCATTCCACACTACTGCCAAAGTGATTTTCCTTATATCTAATCTGACCATGTCACTCTCACACACAATTCATTCTCTTGAACTATTGTCTTCCAAGTCTATAAGGACTTTCCCATCCTCACCTTCCTTTCTTCTTAACTCTCTGCAATATGGCTTTCAACTTTTTCATTCCACTCACACTACTTTTGCCAATGTTACCAATGATTTCACCCTCAACAAATCTGGCCTTTTTATATTTCTCATTCTTTTTTATTTCTTTGGAACCTTGTTGATACAACCAGTCATCCCCTTTTCCTTGATACATCCTTCTCTGGATTTTCATGTTCTCTCCTGGCTCTCCTTATTTCATTACACCTCAGTTTTCTCTGATGAATCTTTCAGGTCATTCCCACAAATGATGGCTGTCCCCAAAAGTTCTGTCCTGATCCCTTTTCTCTTCTCCACTATTCATTTTATTTAATGATTTCATCAGCTTCCATGGTGAGAAGAGAGTAGAGAAGATGATTCTCAGATCTATTTGTGCAACCCTAACTTCTTTCCTGACCTCTAGTCAGGAACCTACAATTGCTTATAGATATCATGATGTCTTGGATGCATCTTAAACTCAACATGTCCAAAAATGGACTTAATATCTTTCCCCTGATAATCTTCTTCTACCTTTTCTATTATTGTTTAGATTATCACTATCTTCTCAGTCACTCAGGCTCACAACTTAGATATTACTTTCAGTTCCTCTGCAATCTGTGATACTGGCTTCTTACTTATTGCTGCCATAATTCATTCCAACTCCATATATATTCATTGGCTGTCCTTATTTCTGCACTTCTCTACCTCCTCAATTCTGCTTCATGATTTCACTTCTTTCATTTCCCAGCTAAAATTCTACATTCTAGGAAAGTTTTCCTGAGCCCCCCCATAATGTTAATGATTCCTTCCTTTAGGACATCTCCAATTCATCCTGTATGTATCTTGTTTATACTTATAGTTTTCATAGTATAATATTCTCCATGGTTTTTTGACCTTTTTAAAATATCCCCAGCATTTAGGACAGTGCCTGGTACCCAGTAAGTACTTAATAAATGCTTGTTGACTTCTGTCACACCATTTGTGAACTATTCTTTAAAGAGAGTTGAGCAAGAGAACTGTTCGGTTCTGCAAACATATATTGTATCTAGGATATACTGCAACATATCCAACATATAAAGGACTGCTTGCCATCTAGGGGAGGGGGTGGAGGGAGGGAGGGGAAAAAAATCAGAACAGAAACGAGTGCAAGGGATAATGTTGTAAAAAAAAAATTACCCTGGCATGGATTCTGTCAATATAAAGTAATTATTAAATAAAAATTTAAAATAAAATAAAAAAATAAAGAGAGTTGAGGTATTCTTGTTGATCTGAATTAGCTCTATTTTGTGATATTTTCCATAATTACCACAAAACATTTATGTAACTATATTAGCAAGAGATATTTTTGAATATGTCTTATGCATCTCTTTTGTAATATCTCCTTAAGAGTAATACTAAAGAAAAAAGCTTGCTTTTGCTTTTGACCACAAAGTAATTCTAGATAATTTTTTAAAATTGAACTTTGAAGGAACAAATTAGATCCACAGAGTTTGTATTATGAAAAAATAGGCTTGATTAATAGTTGCTATTTACTTTAAATTTGAGAATTCTTTGTCTATATAGAATGTGACCTGCACAGTTTAAAGTAGAAATTAATTATCAGATGAAAATTTTGAGTTATTTTATCATTTGACTTCTCAAAATAAATAAGCCATCTATGAAATGAAAGATAAAATGTTAAATTTAAGTACCTATTGATGATATTTGAGTTCCCCTCCTTCCATGATTCTATTATTTTTTTAA
The DNA here is from genome assembly GCF_016432865.1 of Antechinus flavipes. Classification (NCBI taxonomy): domain Eukaryota; kingdom Metazoa; phylum Chordata; class Mammalia; order Dasyuromorphia; family Dasyuridae; genus Antechinus; species Antechinus flavipes. The sequence continues at coordinate 82,681,181 of NC_067402.1, forward strand.
AAAGTTATCGATATCTAAATTCTCAATTCATCCAAGTCATTGATATCTTTATAACACTTTATAGTTCACAAGAAGTTTTCTTCACAACAAGAAACTGAGATCCAAAGAAGTCCTAATGAGGACCACACAGTTAGTGTCCTGGCCAGTACTCAAACTCTTCCTCCTTACACAGTCTAGTGCTCTTTCTGAAACACTTTACCAACTGTCTGTCATCATCTGTCTATCTGTGTGATTCTTTCCTCCCACCTCCTCCCCCTTCCTTCCCTCTATCTACTTCTTTCTCTCTATGTGCACACACACTCAAATATATATCTTTAATAAGAAAAACACAGTTGATGAGGTAAGCTTCTTGGCAATTTAAACAAAATTGTGGGTTGTGTTGAAATAAATGTTGATTTGAAAAGCGATTACAACATTGCTTTTTTTCATTCTGTACGTTACTTTTTAAGGAGAGAAAAACCCAGGATTAATTCCTAATTCTGAGTTCTAAAAACATGACCATGCTTGCTATCATCTGGAGATGGTAATGCAAAGCTAAAATTTTCTATTTTAAGCATTAGCCCAATTAACCTGCATCAGTCAGGACTGGTTTAACTGTTTTCTGTCTTTCTAGCAAATGAAACCAGAGCACAACCACCTTTCCTCCAAGCCCTACTGAAAATAGCTTCCCCAGTGTGTTGATTTCAACTGGCACTGTTTCCTCCTGATGATAAAAAATGAGACTTTCACTTAGACGATGCTCTGCTCAGTGTTAGGTTCAGTGTCAAGTTTGTATCTGTTGCATTAACAAACCAAAGTTCACTTTGTCCCTTTCCACTGGAGTGTGTGCTATGGTCTGCATGGTCTTATTTTGTCTAAATGATTTCTTTCTCTAAAACAGAACAGAACTTCAAATTGGGGCAAGAAGAAAACAACGCTCATTCACCCGCTTTTTCTTTTTTTCTTTTCCTCTATGTCCACAGGAGCAGTTTGAGTTTGCCTTGACAGCAGTGGCTGAAGAAGTAAACGCAATACTAAAGGCACTCCCCCAGTGAGTGAAGCTTTCTGAAGACTCAGATCTCATCTCATCCTCCATCCCTGTAAATGTTGTTGGAAACTATGACTTGACCTTAACTGTGTCTTCTATTGTAATCACATAGTCATAAGGTCTTCAAAATGCCTATAGTTAGTACAGTTTAGCAGTTCAGATGTGTATTTTTGTTTAAATAAAAAAATAGAGAGAGAAACATCCAGTGTTGGGAAAGGGGAAAATAATTCATCTATTCATTTTTATTTTCTTCAAATAATTTTTCACTTCCTGAAAGCACATATTTCATATACATTTCTTTTCAAATAATATAATATTAGTAGTTCACTAATTAGGATATTCTTATGCTCTCAAAAAAGAGTACTTAGTTTTCATCTATAACTTTCCAAAGGAAGACTGATATGGTCTTAAATTAAAAACTCACAGGTAAAAAAACCTCATATTGAAGTTATACATATACACACACATACATATATATATGTGTGTGTACGTATATGTATATTTATATATACAGATATATTAAAAAAAAAAACCTGACTTATCATAAGGAAATTCTACCTTCTCATTGAAAAGTTTGAGCAGCTAAGATAGAAGGCTACCTTAACAGTCATTTAAACATTCTGTAGCTTTTATACAAATGCCAGGAAGAAAGTGAGTTGCTGTCATAGTGCTGCTGGCCTAAGCTGGAGGCAGGTGATTTGATCTTAATGGTACAGTTTTTTGGCAGCCAAAAAGCATATAATCAACAATTCTGTAGTGATCAAAGGATTTTCATCCATGTTCAAATACTCTTTCATTCTATGTGCTTACTATGCTCAGAAATATTTAGTTACATTTCCAGCTTACATAGATTAAAGTGCTTCGTAAATCTAAAAGTTCTTTCTTTCCAATCAAACATAGGGACTGACTTTCCATATGAAACTTATTCAAAATGATATTCTAATCCATCTCCCATGAAAACATATGTCAATTCAGCATTAGGGCAGCAGCTTTGCAATATTCATTATGTGGCTAAATGGTCAAAAGAAATAGAAAAAGACTATAAGGTGCTTGTGGAAATGTACTTATGAGTACCACACTAAACATTCTAACACAGTAACCTCACAGCCAAGAGACTGGATAGTACAACTTGTAGGGAATTTTTTGTGGGTCCTTGTTGGTAGCCCTGGGAAATATACCATGGAATTTTCCCATTCACTTCATGAAAGGAAAGATGGATAAAAAAACTTATTTCTTTATGTATGACTTCACAATGTTAAAAACACCTAATAGAAAGATGGAAAATATAATCAGACATCCATTCATATTTTGTCCATGTGATGAAATGTCTTATTTAACAAGATTTCATCCCCTTTCTGAATTGGATTGGTTATTTTGCCTTTATTTGGAGGGAGGAGGGGGAGCTGAATGCTTTTGTTAAAATCGTACTCCGTGTTGTTGTTGTCCTCCCAAAGATACCTATTCCTTTTGCATTTCATTGGATATAATTATTCTGAAAAAAAAAAAAGGCCCAAAGGTCTTCCTCCTATATTGGATTAATTCATGAGGCTGTGTATGAGGTGTTTCCAGTCCCTTTGCTTTCTCTACTGCATTCCATGTACCATTTTAACCAGTTATTACATTTGAAGAAGCAGTGCCTACTGTGAGAAAGAGAGATGTCAAATGTATGCATCCATTAATGGTATAGGTATATGATGCTGCTTTAACACATCTACCTTTCCTTTGGAAAAATTGTTTTTCTCTTTGTGGCAATTTAAATCATAGGCAAGAAAACTGTCTGAATAAAGGGAACTAATACCTAATTGTAATTATAAGTATGTATGTTTTGGATATCCTCCAATGAGGGAGATATATTTAATTGTGCCATATTAAACTTTTGATTTCAGACTTGAATGGTCTTCATTTATGGATGGGAGAGCACTTCTTTTTCCCTATCAAGCTTTATGTTGTTTTGGAAACCAAAATAATAGCATATACTTAGAATTGAATATCATATAGCTATTTTAACTACTCTGTATGAAGTATATTAAAGGCAAGAATGTCACAGAGATCTTATTTTTAGCAAAATAATTAATCTTATCACAAGTCCTTAGACATACATTTTTCTAAGTAGGTGTCATAGTCTATTCTTAGTCTTGTAACTGCTTGATATGGGTATCCCATAGGGAAGTGATTATAGATACCATTTTCTTCTACATAAAGCATTCCAGGTAGATGAGCATCTGTCTCCCTCCTGTCTCCAGGAAATAAGTTTCCACATTCTTTTTTCAGTAACTAAATATTTGCCCTAGTATTTCTTCAAATCCTTTACTATCATGGAAATCTTCTTTAAATACCCTACAAATTGTCCATATTTTGGGGCAAGTCCATTTTTTCTTTTGTTCTTCATGAAGCTAAAGATGACTTAATTATCCTCCCTGTAAGCCCCTCTTAATACTTGAAAACTGCTATTAAATAATGAACATTTTAAAGCTTTTCAAGCAGTAACTAAAAGAAAATGCATTCCTAGGAGGTGGTGGTGAAGAGAAATCTTTTCCAATTCAACATTTGACTATTTGGGTAAAATAAAGTTAAATAATAACTATCAAGTAACTTTGGATCAATAACTTCAATTGGAATAATGTCATCAGCTTCTGAAGACAGACTACTGTGTCTTGATAGTTTAACTTTCAATCCCTCTTTCTGCTATTTTAAGAAAATGATCTCAAACATTTAATGGGTGAATGCTTTATAACTGACCATAGGTGAGTGATAACAGAATTGTCTAACTGCATTAATTTTGCTCATTATGTATTTCCCACAGGGAGAACTGGCTTACTAAATATTTCAATGGGCTGATAAAATTTATACAAAGCTAATACAGTTGGTAACTCAGTGCTATATCTATAGCACTTCCCTAAAAGGCTCTGGCAGTGGCCAATGGATTTTAAAACTTGGTCTGGAGTAGGTCTACTTGAATCTCTCCATCAAGATACGATTATGTTTAATCAAAAACATTTTACTTTTTAAATTATTTTTATTGTGAATAAAGCAATTTAATTCCTCCTTGGTGTCTGTAAGTGTGTGGCACATATTACAGAATTATTCCCTACAGTTACTTGTAGAACTTCCACTCCACAAGTAAACATGTTGTTTAATGGTATTCCTTCTTATCAATTATCAATAGTGATTAATAATTGCCATTGTCAATAAATAGCATCAATAACAATTACCCTTATTGGTCGTGGTCATTCTTCCTTCAAAAAATTGCCTAGTGCATTTCTAGCATTGTTCTGGAGAAATCTCTGAGTGATATCCCAGGCCTCAAGTATCTTATACTCTTATAAAGACAAGAAAACATTAAATAAGAATTCTAGAGCAAGACAAAAGGAAACATATATGTAGAAAAAAGAGTGATATAAGGGAAGAAATGATGATAAGAGATCTTATAATAGAGATTAATTTAAAAGATGCTAGTCTTCTTTTTTAAATGATGGGATGGGATTTTATAAGACAAAATTTCACAAGATGCTAGAGCTGAATAATGATATGCTCTTGACTCACAATGCCATGGTCCCCAACAAAGATAGGACCACTTCTCTCTGTATTGTTTCCTTCATACCATCACCATGGCCAATTATCTTTTCTTCAAGTTACTGTTATCTCACCTCCACACTATTTTATGGTCAGACTCTTGAATCAAGTATTTTGCTGAGGTAATTGAGACTATGACAAATAATAGATTTAGGGGTTGGATGTTATTTTATAAAATAAAAAGCTTAGTTAATCAAACTTTTACATACTAACCTTCAAATCTCAGTAACAGCAGAAAAACAGCATGTTGGTTTCAATCTAGGAAGTGGATATGTTTTATAAGATATGGCTTTCATTGGTGTTCCCTAGAAGTATATATATATGTGTATGTGTATATATGTATGCATATATGTGTGTGTATACATACATACACACATACACAAATACATATATATCACTAACTCATTCACATTTTTGTATTTAAATTCCTCATAACTAGCAAGTTTTATAATAAGTATTTAACAGATGCTTGTCAATCAATACACCCAATACAAGTCGCACAAAATGCATCCAAGTCAATAGACATAAAATACATCCTCAAAAACCACCAGCAAGGCTCTAACTTAAGGATAGGAGGTGAGGGAAAGGGTTAGACACTGAAGCAATTCAATTATTCCGTCAAGAAGTTCAAATTCTCACTTAATGCTTTATCACCATTAAGTAGGGAAACATCAAAGTATTCTGCTCATCTCCCTCTGAAAATGTCCACCTTTTTCAATGGTTCTTGTCCTCCAATGAGGGAAAGTGTAGGCTTGAGGGATATCTCTACAACTACATATAGCACCTAAGATAGACAAAAGTCTACCTTTCTGTTACATCATAAATCCTAAAACTATTCCATTATATTTCAAAATGAGAGATTATCACTGAAGTATCATTACCTGAGAGTAAAGGAAAGAAAAGATATTTTAGAAGAACATAGCTTCAACAAATTGAGAAGCCAATGGTTTGAGCAAAGGTTCAATTCTGGAGGTGCAAAATTCTCTATCTCTTTTGTATTTATCTGATACCACAGCTTTGAAGCTTGGGAACTCTGGCAGTTAGTTGTATGAAGTATATGTTTGTATTTTGCCTTTATCTTGATTCTAAGTCAGAATAGCCTTGATTCTAAGCCAAGAGTCTGCTTTAAATCAAGTGAGATCACGCAGCTGGTCATTTCATGCTGTTTGCCAGCAATGATTTTATTCAACTTGGTTGTCTTTTGGCTTGGCTGCCATCTTCCTTTTATGTGGCTAAAGTAAGCCCTAAGGTAAATCTACATATCAGGTATGTGTTTGGGGAGGGGCAGAAGTCTGCTTATTAATTCTTCATGTCAGGGACTTGAGTTTCAAGTTAATCCTATTGATACACTTTATTAGCTGGCACAAAATGATAATCTTGTCATAAGAACGTTCTCTTATTTTTTTCTTCCCAAATTATCTCAGTGCTTTTTAAAAAGCTGATTTGCATGCCCTCCACTCCCTGTCTTTTTTTTTTTTTTTTTTTGCTGTTTTGTGCTCTCACTTTTAAATGCATGCATAAAATAACCTCAACTCAGTCCTTGGGGAGATGACAGCAATATTATATGTAAACTCTGTTTTGTGCTTTATTAATCAAGTAAAACATTAATAAAAAACCTGTCATAATTAGTGGAAGAGGCATTAATTTAAAAATGTTTATTGGAATAGAAAATTAGAATTTGATTATACCTTTGTTGCTAAACAATGAGTTGTTTTAATTTTATTCCATGTATTTGTTTAGAAGCTGGTTTTAGCCATTTATTATGATTCAGTTGTTAAAAATTGTATAGTTTCTATCATTCACTTTTTAAATTGAATATGATTTGTAGGCTTGATTGGTTTACTTTTATTTTCTACCTCCTTTAGAACATTTGAAGGTTTTTCTGTGTTCTGAAATGCTAAAGATACACACACATAAACCCTAAAATTATTTCTCATCTCTCCAGATTCATTTCTTAACAAAAATAGTATGCTAAAGGTCTGGCCTACACAATGCAATTAAAGCATGATTTCTTCGCATCATATTTAATTTACCACACCCTAGAAATATGACACCAGCAGGACCTTATTAGAAATGTGTTCATGCATGCCCTTTGTATTTAATGGTGCAACACTGTCTTCAGGTGTTTTTTCTTCCTGTTCATCAATTATGCTACATTCTTTATATGTATATAAAAAAGAATTATACAAAATATTTTGTGCTACCTCTATATGAATTTCACTTGTGAATAAAGTTACATTGTCTGTGGAGTATTATGAATATAGCAACATGGTCTAATGTCTTCTTGAATGTCAGTAACTGGGTTGTTAGGGGAACTAAACACATGGCTTACTAGGTCCAGATTGTGCTAAATGGGAAACTAAATATTTCCAAAATTTACTGGATCCTTTGACATAGAGTAGATGAGGATCTACATATTGTGAAACTTAAAAGATTCCACTGTATGCTTTCTCAAGAGCTAGATAGGTCTCATATATTTGGCATTGAAATAACAATAGTTATGCTAAGTTAGTGCCACAAAGTTGAGACAGAAGTATGGTTTTGAGCATCAAAAAGGACAATATGAAAATATGAGTACATGGGGGTCAGCCTTTGCCTATGACATCACTTACTAAGTGTATAGCACAGTGGTTCTCAAAGTCTGATCCAGAGCATCCTCAGAATCTCTGAAATCCTTTCAGAGAGTCTACAAATTCATAATTGGCTTTTATTTTTAATGTGATCAATATCTATAACTATAACCCATATAAACAAAAACTCTTTGGACAGATCCTCAATCATTTTTAGTAGGATAAAGATATTGAGAACAAAAGTTTGAGGATCACTGGACAGCATGTACTATTACTGTACTAAGTCCTGGATGTGGATGCAAAGCAAAATGCCAAATTAGTCAATTTCTAGCCTTAGAAAACTAACATTTATATAGGTGCAAATAAAACATATTCATAATAAAAACAAGATAAAATGAACAAAGGCAGGAGAGAAGGACCAGGAAAGGTCTCATATAGAAAATGAGAGCTGATCTGAGTCTTGAAGAAAATAAGAGACTCCCAAAGATAGAAAAGAGAAGAGAATCAGTTATAAACACCGAGGACCATCAATGAAAAGGCACAAAGACAGAAAACTGGGTGTCATATATGAACACAGGAAGAAGACCAGTTTGGCTGGCATGCAGAATAAATGAAGCAGAGTAATAAGTTACAAAAAGCAGCTAGGTGGGGAGGGGAATTGAGAACTGGGGTCTGGAGTCAGGAAGACCCACGTTCAAATATGGCCTCAGACACTTGGTAGTTATGTGACCCTGGGTAAGTCATTTCACCCTATTTGCCTCAGTTTCCTCTTCTGTAAAATGTGCTGGTAAAGATAATGACAAACCAATCTGGTATCTTTGCTGAGAAAATGCCAAGTGAGGTCATGAAGAATACACCACAACTGAAACAATTAAACAATAATGACAACAAAAATGAGCTGGAGAAGGAAATGACAAACTATTCCAGAAGCTTTGTCAAGAAAACCCCAACTGGGGTCACAAAGAGTTGGACATAACTGAAATGACTGAAAAACAACAATATGTAATAAGGTTGGAAAAGTAGGATGGGACTAGATTATAAAGAAATTTAATGCTAAATTTCATCTTTAAGAAGTTTAATTGTTGGGAAGATAAGGGTGACATGGACCACTGGTCTAGGAAAACCACTTTGATGACTATGAGGGATGGGGATTGGAGGAGTGAGAGATAAGGCAGAGAGATGATATTGCAAAATAATCCAAGCAAGAGGTGACAAAGTCTTGAATTGGTGAAAGGGGTATTGTAATGGAGAGAACCCTTATGTGAGGGATTTTATAAAGGTAGAAATTTTAAGATTTAACCCTATCTTCTGTCCTCAAAGCATTGAATTCTCTGTGCTTTTCAAACCAAGTATATAGCTGGTAGACTAGGCAACATTTTAGAGTAGAAAAAGATGAACTTCTTGACTAAACTGAATTTACTAAGTTCTTTTCTCCTTCTATTTTGAGTAGAGATTCTAATAATCTGTCTTTGATACAGTGCTTTAGGAGGGTAGAATCCATATTTCTGATTTTATCAGTGTCAGATGTTTCCATTATGGAAACTCCTTCTACCAATGTAGATCATAACTCTTCTTCAACAATAAGAATTACCTGGGACACTGATAGGTTAAATGACTTGCCTATTGCCTAGGAACCAGAATGATTCAAAGGTAGAACTTAAACTGCAGTCTTTATAACTCCCAGACTGAACATGTTAAGTGGATGAAGTGAGGAAGATCTGAGTTAAAGTATCTTCTCAGACAATTACTATCTATGTATCTCTGAACAACTCATTTAACATTAGCTAGTTACATCATGAATCACAGGTACAGAGATCAATAGTGACTGGGACAGACATCAACTCATCTTATGGTGAGTGTGGGCTGAAACTGGAAGTTTTATGAGATACTTCTCGTCTTGCAGACATGCAGCTGACTAATTAAAAAATACTATTTTTCCATAAATGATACTGATTAGGACCCATCCTGAGTCCTCCTGGAAGTTAACTACTGAGTATTCACCCCGAGATTGCTCACATCCTCCACAGGGTCATCATTCTTAAATCTATGCCCTGTGTTGGAGGCTATCTTTGATATTGTAAGAATGTTGGTATAGAACAGAGGTTGTCAATTGACTGTCCCTTGGGTCTCGCTACACATCCAGTCAATCATCTTTTTTTCAATCATACATTTCTTTGATGACATCCTTTCTTCAGTTTCTTCTTCATCAAATTTTAATTGTTATCAATCAATCCACAAGCACTTGTTGAGCATTTACGGTGTGCCAAAAACTAGGTTAAGTGCTTAGGGTTACAAAAAAGAAAAAAAACAACACAAAATCTGTCCCTTCCTTTAAAGATCTTAAATTCTAATGCAATGACATATACCTAAGTAGGTATGTACAAATTACATAAAGAGTAGAAAAAAGGTGATTTTAGAGGGAAAGGTTCAAGTGGTGTAAGAGGACTAGAACCATATGATAATTGGTCAAGTTTGAGCTGACTCTTAAGAGAAACCAAGGTCCCAAAGGGGCAAAAATGTCCAAGCATTGGGGACAACCAATACAAAGGCATAAGGATAAATGAAATGCCATATATAAGGAACAGCAAGGAATTATAATGGCTTTGCTGGACCATAGAGTTTGTGCTAAATGTGAGAAGACTTGTGGACTTGTGGACCACCTCCTCATACCCACCATGAAGCTCTCTATTGCATTCAGAGTGAAACTCATTTTTCATACTTTTGATGCTGTCCCAGTGCCATCAGCAGAATATTGGTATTTTCAGAGGAACCTTTGTTTCAGGGAGATGTTGGAGGTCATTAAAGAACATTTCTGATTTTCCAACCCATCCTAAACATCTCATATTTATAAATGGATGATTTTGACTTTGATTGGGTTAGAAATCCTACCCTAGTTTGGAGACATAAGATGAAGAAGTCATGAGAGAAAGTTGTGTAGAGGGGGGAGGAGTACCAAAGATTGTATTTTCCCTTTTATACAATTGGTTGAAGACTTGACTTAAAGAGTCAGAAATTCATTTTCTCCAAAGCCCATCATAGTTCCTTTAAAGCCCCAATTTCCACTCTACCACACTCCTTGTGAGTTCTTACAGTTGGGAAGGTCTCCAATAACATCTCCCTTGTAGGGCTTCAGCCCACAGATTCCTGGTGTGTTTACTGTTTTTATCTCTGGACAGCTGTAGGGAGTTATTTTCCCTCCTGGCTCGCACCCCCACAGAATGCTCTCTGGCACAGAGTCCCTTCTTTCTCAGGAGAATCTAAGACTCAAGGGAGATGTTGGGAAAGACAGCAAGAAGAAACCCACCTGGTGCTTCTAAGAAGCAGCTCTCTTTTTAAAGATGTAGATTGTAGGCAGCTTGTTTCCTTCAGATGGATAGGAGTCTCTGGAGAGTGGAAAACCCACGTATTTTTCAGATAGAATTTCTAACTGTACTCACAAAGTGGCCAGTTATCCCTTAGGGCTTGGCCCACAGAGTGAGGCCTTGAGAAAATGAGGCACAGGACATGTAAGCCTTGTTGAGGGGAAGAGGGGAAAGATAAGTCCAGTTCACTGTGTCTTGGAGGCTACAATCCTAGATAGAGAAAGAAAAGTACCTGAAATAAATACTTGTCAAAGTGGAGAAAGCTAAAATCTTTTCAGCTGCGTTTTCTAGTGTTCATCTCATAAAGTGGGTAAAAGTGGAATCCCAAGATGGAAAAAAAAACTTTTTAGTTTTGCTTATGACCAAGGAATGTCAAAGTATTCTTTGTACTAAAAAGGCTGGGAAAAGAAAAGGCCAAATGCTGGAAAGAACAGAGTGTAGCATGAACAGAACTGTCCCAGGATGAGGAAAGAGGAACAAGCTTCTTAAACTATGGATCACAATTCTAAAAGGGATTATGTAACTAAATGTGGGAGTTGCAAAATTATAAATTATTATCAATGAATATTTTATTTGTATACCAATATACTATATATATATATATATATATATATATATATATAGTAAGTGAGAAAAGTTTAAGAAGCTCTAACCTAGAATATTTTGTTGATAGTGAGAGAAGAAAACAAAGAAACCAAGAGTTATAGATACCAAAGCAGAGTCTTAAGAAACTTCAAAGGAAAGAATATGTGCATGCAGGAAGAGAGGAATTGTTATAGAAAGTCTGGTGAAGTATCTAAAAACAAAGTTGGAAACAAATGGAAGATATAAGACATCGATTGACAAGGCTACATCCAAGAGAGGAAAAAGTATCGTAAAATTCTAAAGATGCTTTAAAAAAGTGACTAAAAATGTCTATATTCCTTTACCCACAGATGCTACCACAAAGGGTATATCCAAGGGAGTTATAGAATAAAAAGAAAAGTTCAATATATGCCGAAGTATCTCTAGTGGGCACTTTTCATGGCAAGAAAGAATAATTTAGATGTTCATCAATTGAAGAAAAGCTTTAAAAAATAATAACATATGAATGTAATAGAATTTAACTAGCCAATGAATATAAAGAATATTGAGAGTAATCAAAGGTTCAAATGAAAAGAATTCAAATGAAAAACAACAAAATCCAAATCAACCAGTGTATGATTGACAGCTTGTATTCAAAAAAGAGATGATAATGTGCTTCTCTCCCTTCTTTATAGAGCTTAGGGGTCTTGGAAATTTGATGTGCTGCTTAGTCTTGCTGAAATGCTTTTTTTTCCTTTTACCTTCTGTTATTCTTTGTTATAAAGGACAGATTTCATGGTGGGATGCAGAGGAGTGATATATTAGAAAATGAAGAAAATATGTATGTATGTATGTGTATATATATATATATATATGTTTATATATATATAATTTATATTTACAAAAGTCTCCTAGATTTTAACAAAAGTCTCCAACTGAGGTTATGGTGGCTGATCCCATTCTACAATGCTTAGAAATGCTCTTTCACATTTAAATGAGATTACTACACTGCAGAATCAAACGTAACCATGCTTCTAGTCTTACTTCCCCAACTAATTTGTTGAGCCTTGCTCAAATCATTCCACCATTTTAAGCCTTGGGTTCCTCATCTGTCAAATGAAGAGGTTGGATTCAGTCTCAAAGGTTCCTTCAGTCTCTAAACATCTGACGAGTCAAAGTCTTTATGGAAATATACCAGTTCCTGAGAAAGAGAGGTCCAGGGCTGGATTAGGGCTGTGGAAAATCTATGGCTCTGGAACAATAAAAAGGCAAACAGTAGGAGCTATTGAAGAGACTTGAATAGATGTTGAATATCCAGCACAAACAGAATTGTTTCTAAATATGACTCCAAGCAAGCTTTTCTGGGTGACATCAGCTGTGCCTTAAATAAGCTTTTAAAAATAAAGTCTCAAGAGCCGCATTTGTGTTCTTAGACTTAAAAAGATACTGTTATAGCAGCACACAGAAAGAAAAACACACACACACTTTAGAAACCCTTCCGGGGAAGAGACCATTTCCTCTTGCTTATCCAGAGCCTCTGATGATGTTAGCACAGAGCCCTCCCTGAATATAGGGGAATTTCTAATAAATGTTGGATAAAAATAAATTATCACACAAACAAGAAAGATAATCAATGCGTCAAAAAAAAATTTATTGAGTACTTACTATGAGCCAGGCACTATGCTAAGCATTGGGGATTTAAAAAGAGGTAAAAGGCAGTTCCTGTCTTCAAGGAGCTTATGATCTAAGGGAAATAGGGATAATAATAGAACCTTCCTCCCATCTCTGTTGCAAATATCAAATAGATATTTGTAAAGCATGTAGTATAGTATCTAGCACATAGTAGGTGCTCTATAAACATGTATTAACATCATCATCTCAAAGCCCCCACTTAAAGAATCTCTATAGGTGACTATACACTTTTTTTGGTCTACTCAACTAGTTCCTGTTCTACAGATTAGCTCATGGCAAATCACTAGTCATGTACCTTTTCTCTCCCATGGTACTTGGACTGTGAACTTTCCTCCTGTCAGTCCTTCCCCAGGAGTCAATATAGGATTTGGAAAATCACTCATACATGGGGGACTGGATTGAACTATGCAAATTAGTCCCAGCCCACTTCCAAAGATCTCCAAAATAGTGAGGGGAGGCAAGGACCATCTTTTCTATTTTATTTCTGTTTTATAGATGAAAAACTTATGGCTCAAAGTAAAGTGACTTACTACTAGGGAATATGACTAGGGAATATTGTATAATGACGTCAAAGAAGAGATGCAAAATCCTCTAGGAGCTCATTTTCAGATGAATGCATCTTCATGAAGGAGCTGCCATGAGCTGAGGCTAGCAGGAAGAGAAAACTCTCAATGGGTTGAAAAGAGAAAACACACAAAGAGAAATCAAAGAAAAAACAATAGTGCAGTTTAGCTGGAGTATAAATTACACAAAGGTTAATAATCTGAAAAAAAAAAAAAGCCTAGAAAGGTAGGTTGAAGACAAACTGTAAACAGGCTTAATATCTCTGGCAAGAAATCAGCCAGCTTCTGCTTGAAAATTTCCTATGATGGATAACTGAGTTATTTATGATGTATTTATAAACATGCTAATTGTTAGGATTTCCTTCTCATAATGAGCTGAATTCTGCCTCTCTGTGACATACCCATTGGTCTGAGTTCTGCCTGTTAAGGAGATGCAGAAAAAGTCTAATCTCTGGTTCAGATAAGTCTTTCAAATACTGGAAGACAGATGTTGCGTCTCCTCTAAATCTTTCTTTTTCTGAGCTAGACATACCCATTTTCATCAACCATTCATTATATGACATGGTTTTGAGTCCTCTCACCTTATAGGTTATCTTCTTTAGGGAGAACATACATTTGTCAAAGTCTTCTTAGAATATCATGCCTGGAACTGAACATAATATTCTATCTGTGGCCTGACCAGGACAGATTACAGTGTGACTATCACCTCTTTTGTTCTAAAGAATATACTTCTATTAATTCAGCCTAAGATAAAATTAGCTATTTTGGCTGTCATCATCTCATTGACTCATTGTGAGCTAAAGCTTCTCTAAAATCTCAAATCTTTTTCAAATGAATTATTGTTTAAACAATTCTCCCCCTTCCTTTATTTGCACAGTTGATTTTTTTTTCAAACCTAAGAGCAGGGCTTTACTGTTATTCCTATTAAAATGGGATAACTAAGTGAGCTTAAAGATGGCCTTGGAGTCGGGAAGATCTGAATTCAAATCTCATGTCTTATCCATATTGGCTGTGGGACCCTGAACAAATCATTCAGTCTCACAGTGACCCAGGCAACTATTTAAGATGATAGGGACTGTACTTCTAGAATTTAACACATTGTCTGGAAGTATGATGGTACCATGGGAAAAAAATGGAGAAAAGTCATGGGTTATAGGATTTTACATTGGGTGATTGCTGTGCTAGTCCCTTTTTAATTTCCTTCTCTTATAGGCAACTAAAACTCAATAGATCAAAACAGAACTCATTAACTTTCTCCTAAACTGAACCCATTTTTGTCCATGGTACCACCCTAGTCCCAATTACACAGGTTCATAAGCTCAGAGTCATCTTTAATGTCTCCATCTCTTCTGCCTCCTTCATATACATTTTGCCATTACATTTTTTAATTTTACCTCCACAACCTCCCTCATGTCTGTAATTTAATTGGCAGAGAGAATTTCTGAATGAGAAAACATTTCCTTAATGTTTTATTCATCTGACTACTAACATTACCTTCCCGGACAAATTTGGGAGACCCAATTTGGATGGATAGATGGACAAGTGAATGGATATGGAGCTGCAAGACAGAGAGAAAGATGGATGGATAGAGATAGATGAAGGAAGGAAGGGAGGGAGGAAGGGAGGAAGGGAGGAAAGAAAGAAGGAAGAAAGGAAGGAAGGAAGGAAGGAAGGAAGGAAGGAAGGAAGGAAGGAAGGAAGGAAGGAAGGAAGGAAGGAAGGAAGGAAGAAAACAATAGATAATTCCTTGAAGCTCTAAATCTAAGAACCTTTGAGCCAATTATCCACAAATATGGTTCAAAGGGTCTCTAGCTCCTCATGTAAAAACTCAAGATAACTGTAATGGGCTGAAGCTCTTGAGTCGCACTGAGGTCCCAAGCTCTTGAGGCTAATTAGCAATTGGACAATACTCTATTAATATATGCTGGGAGAAAGAATGGCCCCACCCACTTTTTGTGCAAGTTTGATGTGTTGTATAGGAGATTGCATAGAGGATTTGGTGGGTGGAGTGTGATAGTCAGAGGCACTGCTAGCCTGATTCATGTCGTAATTGCTCTTACTTCATATCGCCATTTCCCCTTCACCTCTGCAAAGAATAAAGATCAAGGATTTTCCCTTATCCTGAATTCCTGACTCCGGCTGATTTTAAAATACGTGGTCATCACAGATAACAAGCTATATTACATATAATATAGTCTTTTTTTTTTTACTCCACTCCAAAAAGTCCCAAAGATTCCTAGCAGTCCTTACAAAATTGACATAATTCTTTTCACTTGTCAGTGAAGCGCATCCTATCCTAAGGAAGAGCTTCTTAGGCTGGGATCCATGAATTTGGTTATTTTTTATTTTGATAACTATATTTCAATATAATTCATTTACTTTATAATTCTATGTACTTTATTTTATGCATTAAAGGTTCCATGAACTTAATGAGACTGTCAAAGGGGTTCATGACTCTCAAAAAAGTTAGGAACATCTGCATTAGAAGATTTATCTATACAGTACTTCATAGTTATAGAATCACCCAATAAAAATTTTTCTCAGCAAGAAACAAACTTGAAGTTCCTAGAGAACGCCCTATTCCTAAATATTCCAGTTAATAACTCTTTTGCCCCAGAAACATGTAGCTTCCATATAAACTATAGAATATATTTTATATGAGTTCCAGGTTTATGATACTAACCTATGAGCTTCTAATTTACCCCTATAAGGAAACTGAGCTCAAGATAGCTGCAGAGTTTGCTTCAAATGTAAACTGTTATTTTTATTTGATGATGTCTTAGAGGATGCCTTGTGCAAAGTCCAAAAAGAAGAAAAATGCAAGATTCTCCACATATTCCTGTTTCTGAATGACTTTGTGCTGATTGCCATACCATCCCCAGGCCCTTTCCACCTGACCCTGAATCCGCATTGAGCTTTCATAGCTTAGTTTTGGCTTAGTCTCACTTAGTTTCAGGGCTCTATTACCCTTCCTGGATGTCTCCCTTCATGCTACCATGTGTGTTTCCCCCAATCCTATTTCTGGTTCCCCTTTACCTATTGCTTCCCCCATTAGGTGTAAAATCCTTGATGAAAGGAAATGTCTCACGTACTTTTAATTGTATCTCCATGACTTAGCACAGTGTCTGGCACACAGCAAGTACTTAATAAATGTTTCATCAAAAAATTTTAGCTCATAACTACCCAAGTACGTTGGTTCAATATCAGTCTGGAGGAAGTACTTAGTTAAGTGCTTTGGGACTCTGTGCTTGATCCTATTCTGCTTAATACTATTTTTTAAACAACTTAGATGGATATGGAGATTGCATTGCTAATTAAATTTAAAGAAGTCACAAAATTGGAAGAGATCAATAGCATGTTGGATACAAATTCACATTCCCAGTCCTCATTTCAGTTGCTAGTGGACAAATAACTACAGGAGTCCTGGGAGTGGCAACCTGCTTCTAGCCCTGCCCTTATAGCCATCATCCAAAAAACAAATTCCTGTGAAAAAGAGGTCAGTCATGCCCACGAACTGCCAACCACAGAATGTTTAGATACTCATAGAGGAAGAAAGCCAGCCTCACTGATGAATCAGAATGCCCTGAGGGACAAACAAGGGCAGCATATGCTAACCAAGTCAAACTACCATCACCACCTTGACAATCACATCCCCTTACATTTTGACAAAGGTAACCTCAGATTACAAGCCCAGGAACCCTGGGACTAGCAATGGTCTGTAGTCATCATCCTTGGAAACATCCTCAACAAAGACACAGTATGGAAAGTACTCTCGAAGATGCTATAACCCTAGCCAATGAAAATTAAAAAAAAAAAACCTCTTTCTACAAAATTCCTTGTTACTGTTAAATGGTTCAACATCAGAAACTGGTGTGATTTTATTAGTGCAAATGATGTTAAAGAAGATGCATTCAACATAACACATATGGAAAGTATTGTTCATGTATAGCCTATATCAGATTACCTGCTGTCTTGGGGAAGGGGGAAGGGAGGGAAGGAAGGGGAAAATACAGAACTCAAAATCTTGTAAAAATGAATATGAAAACTATTTTTATATGTATTTAGAAAAATAAAATACTATTGAGAAAAAAATAAAAGAAGACGCATTTACCCTGTGTTTTGATGTTCCATCCTAAAGATCATGGGATCATTCCTTGGAGCTGAAACCTTCCACATGTATTATCTACCCATTAGAATATGAGGTCCTTGACAGTGGAGACTATCTCAGCTTTCTATTTGTATTTCCATTGCACAGCACCATGTTTTACACATAGTACTTAATAAACCATTCATTCATTTATTCATAGAGGATAGAAAAAAAGCTCATCAATATTTCCTCTCTCCTTCCCTTCCCTGCAAATTTCTGCATTCATCCTTTACTTCTCTAAAGTTCACCTCAGCATAATAATCATAAAAGTCATACTTCCTTACATTTGAATGGTGCTTTCAGATCCCTCATTTATCTCATTTGATTCAGCAGCATCAATTGCCCCCCTAACTCCCTTCAGCCTTCAAAAATTTCTTTCATTTGAATTGAATTCTTACATCAGTTTAGTTTGGGAGCAAAAGAAGACATATCAAGAGGGAGAAATTGGAAAGATTTCTCATTCGAGAATTTAGAAAATTTTCACAAAATTGGCATAGAATGCTGAACTAGGAAGAGAGATCTGGGAGAATCACATTAACTGTGAGATTTTGACAAGTCCCAGTTGTTGTGAGCTTAGAGTCACTATCTATACAAGGAGTGGAGGGGTAGAGAAAGGCAGGAAGGATCATCAGATCTGCTTCTTTCTTCATCATTCTCAGGGGACATAGTGGAGACTGATAGATGTTTCCAAAGAACTTTGTAGTTTTGTTTTAAAAGATCCTTCATCAACCCAAAGAGGGAAATGGAGAGAAGCTGTATAAAAACAAAACAGAAAATACGGTTTATCTGTAAAATTGGCCTCAGCATCTGTCCTATCTACCTCCAGGATTAAATGAGATAATGGATATGAAAGGCTTTAAAAAATATATATGACTCTATAAGAGGCTATTATTGCTCTCCTGAGACAAGGATCTCGACTTCAGATGTGTCAGGAAACAACCAGAGACATGTCTGTTTCCCCTCATTTGTTTCACAAAAACCATCATCTCTGGTGTCTGTTTTGCATTAAATATGGTCTTGAAACAAGCAACTAAGGGAGCTAAGGCACCATCATAGATTACCATGAAGACTAAGCTGAAACAGATCATAGAAAGAGTCAAATTGGGTGACCACATGAAGTCAAGATGGTAGAGAAAAGTCATCAGTTGGCTTAAGCTCCCTCCAAAATACATCTGAATACTTTTAAATAGTGCCACAAAAAAATTCCTGCAGTGGCACAACCTATAAAAGAATGGAGTGAAATAATTTTCCAGCCAAAGACAACATAAAAATTCAGCAGAAAAGATCTGTCACACCTGGGTGAGAGTAGAGTACTGTCCCTCACAGGCTATGCTAGCACAGACCCAGCAACAGCAAGTCAAAATCAGGCCTTGGAAGCAGCAATTGTTGTTTCTTACAGAGCCCTCAGCCCAGAGATAGTAAGAGAAATGAACAACTAGTCAGAGATTATAGGGGTCTCTTTGCTAACAGAGGTAGGACTCTGATGCTCCCATATTCAGATCCAGATCAAAGTCGCAGGGGGCAATCTCATTAGGACAGCAGAGCTTACAGCTATGATGGAGCATGAACTCTCATCACAGTTCCAGGGAGAAAGGGGCTCTTGTGGTTGCACAGAGTATAGGCCAAGTAAGTAGCAAACACACCTCTCCTTAGATTATACCATCTTAGAAGAACTGAAAACATACACATTTCTAGAAATACCTCAGAAAATAATTGTACATAATCCCTGGAATAATGCACACTCCAGCCTGAAAGCAGAGTCCTACTTTAAATAGTTAAAAGTCAAGTAATAAAAAAAAAGTCAAGTCAAGTAATAGGTTAGGAAAATGAGCAAACAAGAAAAAGATTTTGACCATACAAAGCTACTAAGGAAGATCAAAACACACACTCAGAATAAGATAACAAAGTCAAAGCTCCTAAATCCAAAACCTCCAAGAAAGGCCTTAAAGGGCTGTGAAAGAGCTCAAAAAGGATTTTGAAAATCAAATTAGAGAGATAGAGGGAAAATTATAAAGAGAAATAAGACTGATGCAAAAAAAATCATGAAAAACTAGTTAACAGCTTAATAAAACAAGACACTAAAATATTGGAAGAATTATACCTTAAAAAAAACAGACTACATCAAATGGTAAATGAGGTACAAAAAGTTAATAGAGAATAATGCCTTAAAAAGCAGAATTGGCAAATGGAAAAAGAAACATAAAAATTCGCTGAAGAATTTCTCCTTAAAAAGTAGAATTAACCAAATAGAAGGAAGGTACAAAATCTCACTGAAGAAAATAATTCCTTAAAAACTGGATTTGAACAAATGGAGCTAATGACTTTATGAGAAATGAAGAAAGAGTAAAACAAAACCTAAAAAATGAAAAATAGAAGAAAATATAAAATATCTCACTGGAAAAATAAGAGACCTGGAAAATAGATCCAGGATAGAAAAATTTTAAATTATTGAACTACCTAAAAGGATCAAAACAAGAGCCTAAACATCATCTTTTAAGAAATTATCAAGAAAATTACCATTATTCTAGAATCAGAAGGTAAAATTGAAAGAATCCACCAATTGCCTCCTAAAAATGATCCCAAGGTGAAAACTCTCAAGACTATTTTAGTTAAATTCCAGAACTCCCAGGTCACAAGGAGTCAAAAACAAACAATTCAAGTACCATGGAGCCACAGTCAGGGTAACATGAGATCTAGCAGTTTCAATATTAAAGGATCAAAGGGCTTGGAATATGATATTCCAGAGGGCAAAGGAATTAGGATTATGACCAAGAATCACCTACCCAGAAAAACTGAGTATAATTGTTTGGAGAGGGAACTGATATTGAATGAAACATTCAAACATTGTTGATAAAAACTTTTCAAACATTGTTGATAAAAAAAAGACCAGAGTTGAAAAGAAAATCTTACTTTCAAAACAGGACTCAAGGGAAGCATAAAAAGATAAAAAAGGAAAATAAATCATAAGGGATTTAATAAGGTTAAACTGTTTACCTTGCCACATGGGGAAAATGATACTTGTAACTCAAAAGTACTTTCTCATTTTAGGGTAGTTAGATTTAAATAGAAAACACAGATGTGAGTTGAATATGAAGAGATGATATCTCAAAAATAAAATTAAGGAATGAGAGGGGAATATATAGGGAGAAAGGAAAAGGTAGAATGGGGCAATCATCTCACATAAAAGATTCAAGAAAAAGACAGTGGATGGGAAAATAAAGGAGATTAGGAATAAGGAAACCTTGTGGTCATCAGAATTGGCTCAGAGGGAATAATATACACAATCAATTGGACATAAAATGTATCTTACAGGAAAATAGGAGGGGAAGGGAATAAGAGAAGTGAGTGATAGGAGGAGAGCAGATTAGAGGGGGATGTAGTCAGAAGCAAAATACTTTTGAGGAGGAACAGAACGAAAGGAGAGAGAATAGGACAGAAAGGAAATAAATTTAGCAATAGTAACCATGAAAAAAAAAAGTTTGAAGCAAATTTCGCTGATAAAGACCTCATTTCTCAAACATAGAACTAAGGTAATTTTACAAAAATAAGAGCCACTCTCCAATTGATAAATGATCAAAAGATATGAACAGTTTTCAGATGAAGTAATCAAAGCCATCTATAGCCATATGAAAAATTGGAAAAATGAAAATTAAAACAATTCTGAAGCATTAACTCAGACTTATTAGATTGGCTAATAGGACAGAAAAGGAAAATTGCAAATGGTGGAGTGAGTGTGAGAAAAATGAGACATTAATTCTGTGTTGGTAAAGTTGTGAACTGATTAAACCATTCTGTAGAGCAATTTGCAACTCTGCCTAAACAGTTATGTAATCATGTAATATCCTTTGATCTAGCAATACCATTACAAGGACTATATCCCAAAAGAGGCAAAAACTAAAAAGGAAAAAAATAGACATACAAAAACATTTGTAGTAATTCTTTTATGATGGGAAAAAATAGAAATTGAGGAAATAGCCATCAGTGGAGAAGTGGCTGAATAAATTATGGTATGTGGCTGTGTTCGAATCTGTTCTGCTTAAGAAATGATGAGCAGGATGCTCTCAGAAAAACATAAAAAGATTTACATGAGCTGATACAAGGTTAAATGTATCATGTACAAAACAACAGCAATAAGACAATCAGCGTGAAGGACAGCTATTCTCAGATATATAATGATCCAAGACAACTTCAAAAGACCTATGATGAAAAATCTATATCCAGAGAAAGAACTGATGGTGTCTGAAAACAGATTGAAGTATACCTTTTTAACTTTATTTTTCCTGAGGATTTTGGGGGTATGGTCTATGTTTTTTTTAACAACATAACTAATATGGAAATATTTTGCAAGACTACATGTAACCTGTATCAAATTGTTCACTTTCTCAATGAGGGGAGTAGGAAAGGAAGAAAGGAAAGAATTTAAAACCCAAAGTATTAAAAAATAAATGTTAAAAATTGTTTCTATATATAACTGAGGGAAATAAAATACTAAATAGGGTTTTGCAAATAAATAAAATAAGATAACAGTAGACAAAAAAATTGGGTGGCTAGCACACTCTTCACCCAAACATTTCATAGGAGAAGAATCAGGTTAAAATAAATATCAAGGACTTATTTGTTCAGCAGAATAATAACTACGCACATGAGAAATAGTACTTTTGCTAGTGATGAATAAAGACCAAAGAGACAAGGGGAAAGATGATGGAGTAAAAAGAGGACTAGATTTGGAGTCAGAGGACCTACATTCAAATTCCAGGTTTACCACTTATTAGCAGTATGAACTTTCACAAATCTCTCGGGGCCTCAGTTCTTCATCTTGAAAATGAGGAAAATGGACCCAAAAAAGGAAAGATTCATAAAAGAGGCTAATTTTTGGATTGGTGGAGGAGAAGAGGCAAAAGACATTTTTGCCTGGCAACAAGTCCTAATTCCACCCACATTACCTTGGTGATAGTACATGTGGAGGAAGGTTATGTGAAGAATGTATATGAGGGTCTAGGCTCTTTCTTGGCAGCAGCTGGCATTCTCACCTCCATCTGCCCTGAGTCACTGAGCAGTTCCAACCACCTGATTCTTGTGGCAGTGATGATTTACATTTGTCATCCTTTGGGGATGGCTTTGCCAGTCCTAATCTTTAATCCTGTTTATCCCAAGGGGCCATTTCCCTGCCAGTTCTGATCTCCAGGAGACACAGTCACCCTCCTGGATAGTTCCCAGGACTGTCACAGGTTGCTGTGTCTCAGTCCATGGCACCCTCTTGATCCCTTTGAAATCTTCTGACATCTACAATGTAACTCATCTTGGCTGCCTCCTGGAGCTCTTAACCTTCAATAGTACTGAAAATACAAAAATTATGTCTGCTATATCCTGACTCATTTGAGGAGATTCAATTAGAAACCTTACAGAGGATTACTGCTGCTGTGGCTGCTTCCTCTTATGTTCTTTTTTTTTTTTTTCAAAACACACCTAAAAAGAAATTCAAGGTGTCTTGCTAATTAAATTGCTTTTCCATGACTTAAAATGTTAATATTATTAAATGAGCTTTAAAAGACAGTGGGAAAAAAGTCTAAGTGATAATGGAATTTTTAATCAGCACTTAATTGTGAAATGACATTTAAGTGCCAGGATTAGACATTGTATAACACAGGAACCCAACATCCTAGGGAGGAGGTGCTGAAAAATATTTGGAAACAGAAGATGATGTGGAGATGAGGGTGATAGGGAATTCCATCACTCTAAATCCCCCATGAGATCATCCACCCACTTTCCACCTCACCAGGTCCAAAAGCTTGGTATTTGGGGCTTAAAAACCAATACAACTGCAAATGGTTTTACAATCAGTGCTTGCTATAGCATCATCTGTGATGGAATTGTCTTGACTACCTCCCTAAGTTTAAAATTCCCTCAATCTTCTTTCTTTGAATCAATTTAAATGCTACACCCACAACACCATGAATCCATCTAATCCTCCCAATTGTAGAAGTCTTTCCTCTTTGGTCCTTACATTATATTTTAATTGTACTTCTCTAGTGCATCTAATGTGTGAATCTTTGCTAGACATGTTTATTCCTCTGTTAGGTTTCATAAGGGCATGGATCTTGACCTTTTCTAGTACTTAGCACAATGACTTATGGTACATTTTACTAGACTTTTTTTTCCTAACAGGGCAAAAAAGTTGAGTTCTCCTCACTCTCTTGCCTTGACTTTTGGCACTCAGGACAATGTTCTATTTGCCCCCATTCTAAATATTATGGTTCTTCCTTGTACCCAGTAAGTACTCACTTTGTTAAATCAAATTGAAAATAAGAATCTTTTTTTTGTGTCACTAATCTAGTCCCCTTGGATGGATTACAAGATGAATCTATTTGACACTGAACACTATTTCATAGAAGGAACAGTCTCTCTCAGTGTCTCTCTCAGTGGATCTCACCTAGTTCAATTAGATTTCCCTAACTATTGCTAACCCAAAGTGATTATATTTGTTTGCATCACCCTCAATGTCAAGTTTGAGAGTTCTGAGATAAAACTTTTAGAGAGAAAAAGGAAAGGTCTGAGACAGTTTGGAGTTGCCTTATTAAGTTATATAAGTTCAAAAACAATCCAGCCTTCTAAAGTGAGAAGGAAGGAGATGCTAGACATCTTCCTAGAAAGATGAGTACCCAGGAATCTTGGTTTCTAGTGAAAGAAGGCAGAATTTCTAAGCATAGTCAATAACTTCTTGGAGGGAAAGAGTAGGTATTTGGTCCATTAATTGGCAGCACAGTAAAAGACTTATTTAATATATAAGAGAAGAAAAAGCCAGTACTTTACTTCTGAAATTATAATGAATTATTCAGACAGTGCAGGTATCAATAGGAACTGGGTTGTCTTTCTATTAACTCCAATTTTGGTGAATCCAAAACCTTAAGTTAGTACAATAAATCAAGACTTTTTTGCATCTTCAAGGTGAAATGAATATATTGAAATGTTTTTGAGGAATGACCTACTCTAGAATCCCCAAGTTAATTTTCCCTCTGAGAAGATTCCAAAACACAAGATATTGCTTAACATCTTGGAGGAAAGGGAAGATTCACCAGAGAAAGAAAACAATTAAATAAATCAATCACATTTGCTCCTGTGAGTCCTTCACATGTCTGCGTTTTCTGCTTGGCAAAATAAAAGTTATCCCCTACCCCAAATGTATTATTAACATAAATGCTAGAATAGGACCTGTGGACTTTTACAATTACCAAGATACAAGATATATTCTTGATTTCTCAAAGATTACTCTGAGTAAGGAAACAATTAGTCAAAAAGATTTTTGATTCCTGTCTTACAATTATGCTCAGTTTTTGTACATAAGGAAGGCCTTTCTAAGAATTGGAGCAGACTGATAAAGGTCTCATTTCTCAGACATATAGAGAACTGAATCAAATTAATACAAAAATAAGTCATTCTTCAATTTGTAAATTATCAAATTATATGAACAGACAGTTTTTGTGCAATGAAATTAAAACCAGCAATAGTCGTATGAAAAATGCTCTAAGTTACTATTGGTTAGAGAAAGGAAAGTTAAAACAACACACCTATCAAGCTGCCTAACACGACTAAAAAGGAAAAATATGTGAGAAATTGAGAGAGTAAAGCGCTGTCAGTGGAATTGTGAACTGATTTAACCATTCTAGAGAACTCTTTGGAACTTGCCCAAAGTGCTATAAAATCATGAATACTTTTTGATCCAGCAATACCACTAGTAGGTCTGTATCCCAAAAAGATTAAAAGGGTGGAGCAAGGGAGGAAGATAGTAAGAGCCTATATATACTAAAATGTTTACAGCAGCTCATGAACTCATACACAATGCAAGGAGCAGAATCAAGAGAACATTTTACTCATTAACAGCAATATTGTACAATGCACAGCTGTGAGTGACTTTAACTATTCTCAGCAATACAATGATCCAAATACAATCCCAAATACAAATTCTCAGCAGTACAATGATACAGCATAATCTCAAGGGATTCATGATGAAAAATGCTATCTACCTCCAGAAAAAAAGAAAAAAACTTATGTCATCTTAACAGATCTACTTTCCTTCCTCTCTTCCTTCTTTTTTTTCTTTTTTTCTTTTTTGTTTAAGTATTATTTCACAAAGTGACTAATATGTAAATGTTTTAAATGATTGTACATACATAGCCTCTTTCGTTGCTGACCATCTCTGGGAAAAGAATAGGAGCAAAGCAAAAATAGAATTTGGAACTCAGAACTTTGGAGGGGGGATACAATAGTTAAAAATTGTTTTATATATGACTGGGGGGGCAACAAAATATTATTTAAGAAAATAATTACAGCAGACATGGGAATGAATTCAATCATTGCTATCTAGTCATCAGTACTGCAAAATACACAGTGATATGAGGTCAGAAGAAGTATTGTCAGACATGGTACATACCTATATCCCAGCTATCAGGGAGATTAAGATTGGACTATCTCTTGAGTTCTTAAGTTCTGAGATGTAGTAGGTTAAACTGACTTGGGTCTTCAAATTAAATTCAGCATTAATATAGGAGCAATAGGAACCAGGTTCACAGATTGTCAAAGGAAAGGCAAACTAATTCAGATTAGAAATGAAATGAACCACAGCTCCCTTAATCAGTGGAATTAGGATTATAAATAACCCTTGCACTTCTAGCCTGTGTGAAATAGAAAGAACTAGTCTACAATGGAGTGGGTATGGAGGGAAAGATAGGAGCATATAGAATAAATACCAATGAATAAGCAAATCTGATGGTCATGGATTTAGTCACAAAAATTCAGCTATCTTGACACAGCACGTGCCCATACTTGCCAATTCCCTTGGAAGTAGACAATGGTTAACAAGTAAATGGTTTCTCTCTCATGTATAGACAATTTTTAAAAATGACTTCTGAAAATCTCTTAAATGCTGCCCTGAGAAGAGGCTGCAGTTGCTGGGTATATAAAGCCATACATGCAGACATCATCCTGATATGTGCTTGGTGATGGCTTCTTACCTGAGGTAGGCTCAAGAGGTGCTATCAAATATTCTGAGCCCTAATAGTTTGATAAAAAAAACAGTAATTTGTACAATTAAGTATAGTGGCCCCTTCAGTCAATCTTACTAACTTCTCACATACAAGAGTATTAAGTAACACACTTAGTCTAACTCCCAGACTCCTCTATAATTTCTGCCATCTGATTGAATATATAGAATCTGATCTTTAGTAGTAGTAGTCTTGAATTGTATAACAGAGAAAAAGACAACAAGATGTCTAAGGTTCAGGTTCCATTACTGGCACACACTGGGTTGGAGAAACCCTTGCTAGTTACTTAATTATTTACTTCCTCCAACACCTTTGGAAGATTATACCTTGCAGAACAACCGTCCAATATCCATTGAAAAAAGAACTTTCCTTACTTGGAGTTTCCTATACCAATAAAAATCACAGCTTCGGATCTCCCTCCCTCCCAAAATCTAAGACATTCGTCATAAACATTTATAACCTTTTTATTAGAAATCGCCTCATGCTATGAAGGGTCAAGATATACTTTGGAAGATTTCATCACTCTCTTGGCTTATAGTGCCTAACCAGAAATACTTACATGCTTGATATACCTGGTACTTAGCTTCTTAAATGGTGATTCATGACCTTATATGAGGTCTCATAACTGACTGTGGGAGTCATGAAATTATGATTTATTCTCAGTAAATGTTTTATTTGTATACTTCTTTAATATACCTAAATACCCAGGGTAAAATTTCTCATGTAAAAAGGGGTCACGAGTAGAAAAAGTTTAAGAAGCCCTGTCCTAGTGTAGTAATGATTCTCTTTTTGAAGGCATATGGTTCTAAAGAATTAGGGACAATAAGTACAAGTTAGTTAATAGAGACACATTGAGGCTTGTTTCAAAGAAAGCTTCCTAGCAACAAGAATGAACCAAGAGTGCAATGGGGAGCAAAGGGACCTGAAGAGGTAATGGATTTCCTTCAAGTAGAGGCTACTTGACAAAATACTAGAAAAGGGATTCTTGTTCAAGTATAGATTTGACCAGATTGACTCTGGCTTCATTTTTCAATTCTGACATTCTATGATTCTGTCATAATTCACAAATATAAAAAATCAAATTTGTTGAGGGATTTTTATTAGTAGGAGGAAAATTAAATAGAAATTGTTGATTGAGCTATATAACTTTTAGTTCCCTTCCAGCTCTAGAACCATAGATGAGTTCCTTTGCACATACCTACAACGCATTCCTTTTTTCCTCTCAACCTCATAAAATCCTTCTCTTCCTATAAGATACAACTCGGACATCACCTTCTGCAGGAAGTCAAGTGCTAGGGCTCTTAATCTTAAATTACTTTGTATTTAGCTATTACACACACACACACACATTTGTATCCATCTAGTTTATTTTCATGCTTTTGATATTTATACATGTATCTATTGTTAGAATATAAGTTTGATGCCTGAGCAACATCTTAAAGGAAGAGAAGGTATATGTGAGGTGGAGGAAAGGAGAGCCAGAACATCCATATTTCTAGAGCTCTTTGCCAATAGGGATTGTTTCATCTTTGTGCATGTATCTCCAATACTTAGCCAAGTGCTTGCTGATTGACTGATTAGGAGGTTGAGGGGAGGACATATACAAGTCACAAGAACAAAGACTGGCTCTAACATCTTTATAGCATTTGTCATGGTATCTGGCACATAATAGATTCAGTAGAGATTTGGAAAGTAAGGTTCCATGTATTTATTTTTATGATTCTAGCTCTGGTGTAACATAATTGGATTTCTATTTTCAGGCTTCTGTATTTGTAACTAACCTAACTCATGACCCAAATGTCTTTGGGCAAGTGACTTCATCTCTTAGGTCTTGGTATCCTCACTTTAAAATGATATGGTAAGAGGTAAAGAGGGCTGGAAACTTAACATGAAAAAGCATTGACTTCTCACTCTCCAAAGACTCCCATCCATCTATGGACAATAGTCTGATTACATTGTGGTTCTTAAAATTTCCTCTGGTTGGCAATCCTACCCTTTTTCAGGGGTTGCAGGCACTCTTCCCCCATCTAGTACCCCCTCCTCAAGACTGTACTAGCCACAGTACCCCATGTTCTTTCTTTCCTCTTTAAGGTTTGCTAGCTACTTTAAGTATACATTTATTCCTCACAATAGTCCTATGAGATAGCTATTATTATCCCCATTTTACAGATAAGAAAACTGAGGCTAGGAAAGGTTAGATGATCTGAGCTTAGTTTAGTCCTGATTCCAAGTTTAGTGCTCTATCCACTGTGCCTATAAATTCTTCTTTCATGAAAACTCACCTGCCCTATGTTTCATTTCTTCAGAGCCCTATAACATAAGGCAAAGTCTTTAGGAAAGCTGAACACTATGTTAGAAACTCAACCTGAAAATCTTTTGGCTTTCTATTCTTCATAGATTCTCATCCACTAAAAGGGAACAAACTGTCTAAATTATAATTCTTAGGGGGAAATGAGATCTGCTTCTCAACAGGACCAGGTGGCATTGTTCCAATTATCCTTCCCAAACTATCCCTTGAGACCTAGCTGCCCCTATGAGAGAAGAAAGCCTGTTCCCCAGGAGTGGCCTGCGGGGGTGGGAGCCAGGAGAGGGAAAAAAAAACACTCCCTACAGCTGTCCAGAGATAAATAAGAGAATAAACACACTAGGAATCTGTGGGCTGGAACCTTACAAGGAAGATGCTTTTGGAGATCTTCCCAACTGTAGGAACTCAGGGAAGGAGTATGGTAGAAAGAAAAATAAATACACTGGACTGACCCATTCCTGGTTCTTTCCAAGTCAAACTTTCATCAAAACTGTGAAAGAAAAGTTTTGTTTTTCATGTAATGATACGAATTGAGGAGGTGAACTAGATAGGTGAATTAAGGAGAGCTATTTGGTGGGGACAGCCCAGTGGATGCTTTTTGTTGGCATCCTTCAGGTATAGGTGACAGTCAGCTATGTGGCCTAGTGGATAGAGCACTAGATTTAGAATCAGAAAGATAAAAGTTCAGATCACTTAACTTCTCTTAGGTTCAGTTTTCTTATCTGTAAAATAGGGGCAATAATAGCTTCTATTTCATAGGGCTTTTGTAAAGAACAAATGATATACTTAAAGTGCCTAGCAGACTTTAAAGATCTATATAAATATTTGTTGTTATAATTATTTTTGTTGCTGTTGTTACCTGTGAGTAATACAAGCCCCCATCGACTGTTTTCCTCGCTGCCAGTCCAATACCAGTACTTCTAATATTCTGAGATGGATGGAACATGCTACCTGATGAGTTCTAGTGGCTGTACAAATATTGGTCATAGCATTTGATGAGGTGATGCACAGATATGAGGTTTTGTGTTAGTAAAATATCAGGCATGAGTCATAAATAAATTCAGGAACTTGACCTAGGGACTTAAGTTGGTATTAATTCCAGAAACTGAAAACCTAAGAAAAACAACAAAATTATGAGCTTTGAAACTACAACTTGGACAACACTGGGTACCACAGAGGAAAGATTAGCTGAGTAAGAACCAGCATTAATTTAATTATAACAATCCAAAAGAAACTTGACAGAAACCACTTTTTCAGAGGTTATATCAGTGATCAGAATTGCTAAATCAAATGGCCTTTTGTTAATATTTATTCTTGACCTCCACTGCTTTTTAACAGTATAGACAATCTTCTCCTCCCTCCTCCATCAGCCTTTTTAAATTCAACCTTTTTAAAATAAAACTCCTATTTTCTCTTCCCCCAAGCTTCCCTATTTCTGGTGAGGTCACAACCTTCTCTTGCTATTTCTTCAGTTTATGCAGTCAATTGCCATGTAAGGTCCATTCTGCCTTCACAATCTTTCCCACATCTAATTAGGGGAAATTTGCCAGTTAGGGGAAAGAAGGGACTGAAGATATCAGGGCCAACTGAGAAAGTTATGTTCACAAAGAACTATGAAGTATAAGCAAAAGGCATCAGCAAACTCTTTAAAAATCTGTCTCCTGGGCTAATAATCATTGATCTTAAAGATTCACTCAAGAGAGAAATCTATATTATGTGTCTGTCATCCAAATTAATATTGGTTTAGATATATATCTATATGTATGTATGTATGTATGTATATATGTGTGTGTGTGTGTATGTATGCATGTAGGGATATATATGTGTGTGAAAATGTATTGTATGTATGTGTATGTAGTATAAATATGCCCATTTTTAACTGTAGCCTCCTTGAGGGAGGGAAGGGATGAAAGGGGAAAGAATAATGATTAAAAGCACATAGCAGAGAACAAAAGAAGACCCTACAAGGAAACAAAGAAAATATAGATAGTCATAAATATAATATTACTTATGCTTTCTTGAAATGGAAATTTATTGTTGCATATTTTGAATCCTCTCAATAGTCTGCTGAGCACATGACAATATTTTCTTTTGTTTATTTTCCTTTTCTTTCTTTTACTATTTTGTTTTTCCTTATTTTGCATTTAATTTTAAAAATAATCTATCCCCTTGCTGAGGATGAAACCTCACTGCTACTACTCTCATTCATGACATCATTGCCTTTCATCTGGTCTACTACTATAGCATTTCCCTTCTTAAAAAAAATTTCCATTTCATAAAGTATCAGGGGCTCCCAGTTGCCTCTAAGATGAAATATAAGCTCCTCAGTCTAGCAGTTAGAGTTTCTCAGACTACAGCTAACTTATTTTTCTAAACAGATTACATATCAGAGTACTTGAAGGAAAGTCATAAACCTGCATGTTTCAGCTAGGTTAAACAACAACTAGATGCTTCTGCTCTCCCCATGTTTTCTACTGAGCCTTGTCCCATGCCTGTAACATATTTTGGCCTCATCTTTATCTCTTAGCACCTTTAGGTCCCTTCCAGGTTCAAATAAGATATTACCTCTTATGTGAAGTATTTCTCGATTCCTTCTCATTCCAAGTGCTCTCCTCCCCTTCAAATTCTGTGTTTACCTATGTTTATGTTGTATTTCTTCAGTACTTATACTGTACTGTACTTATACTTATACAGTATAAGTTCCTAAATCCAGAGGAGGAAGTGACTGATAGTGTCAAAAGCTGCAATAAGATAGAGAAGGATGGAAAAATCATTTGATTTAGCAAATAAGACATCATTAGTAATTATTAAGAAAAACATCTCAGACAGTACTAGGATATGAAGCTAGATTGCAGAGAGTTGGAATGTGATTAAGTGGTGAAAAAATGAATAGACAAGGACTATAGATGAATCTTTCTAGGAGATAAGTAATGAAAGGGAGGTGAACCATGAGCAGCTTGAAAGAGAAGTGACCTCATAATGTATTCTGGGAAAGGAGTTAGATAGGGCTGGCACATGTCTCAAGGAACAAGTCAAAAGTCAACAAATATTTAAGTGCCGATTCAAGCAGGGCAATTAGGCAGCAAAGTGGACACAGTGTCACAAGTCAGGAAGACTCTTAATGAATTAAAGTCTGTTTTCAGATACTTACTAGCTTGTGACCCTGTATGCCTCAGTTTCCTCATCTGTAAAATGAGAAGGAAATGGCAAAGTACTCTAGTATCATTGCCAAAAAAAAATTAGGATTATGAAGAATGGGACATGCCTGGAAAATGACTGAGCAACAATTGTGCTAAGCATTGGGTTTACCAAAAAAAAAAGTCAAAAATAGTCCTTACCTCAATAGAGATCACAGTCTAGTAAGTAAGGGACTCTATAGAAGCCTAGGGAGTAAAAAGAACATAGCTTCTGATAAATCTCGTCTTAATGGAGAGACAACCAGTAGAACACTTTCTTTCTTAAAGAGCTTCTTCCTGTTATAGAAGACCAGATCCTCCATATTTGATGTTGATTATTGCCCTAGACATCCAGCATGATGTAGTGCTAGGCTCAGAAGGCCTAAGGAATAATTTATGTTCTATCACTAGTCATGTGACTTTAGACAAATTACTAATTCCCTCTGGATGCAATTTCTGTAAAATATTTTTTTTATTTTGTTAAATTAAAATATTCTCTAAAACAAAATAAAGAGGTCGTATTAAATGTTCTCAAGTTAACTTTCTATGATTCTCTTTGAGAATGATCAAGAGGGAGAGACAAGTTCAAAAGAGCCCTTAAATGCTTTATTATTTGGTATTGATAATAAAGGAAAAGAGCAACATATATTTCCCCCTTTTTTCTTTTCCTGTGTCCCTCATTCTTCTAATGGGAGAAGGTGTCCTGGACTGACATAGAAGGGCTAAATCAAACTAGTCTGGGCCTGCCTTCACAATAGAAGCCCTGGATCTGTATCCCAAAGAGATCATAGAAGAATTAAAAGCACCCACAGGTACAAAAATGTTTGTGGCAGCCCCTTTTATAGTGGCAAGGAACTGGAAACTGAGTGGATGCCCATAAGTTGGGTAATGGCTAAATAAGTTATGGTGTATGAAGGTAATGTAATATTATTTTTTCTAGTAAATTTATTTATTTTTAATACACATTGCTTTATGAATCGTGTTGGGAGAGAAAAATAAGAGCAAAATGAAAAACCATGGGAGAGATTTTTTAAAAAACAGAAAAAAAGAAATG
Source organism: Antechinus flavipes (assembly GCF_016432865.1). Classification (NCBI taxonomy): domain Eukaryota; kingdom Metazoa; phylum Chordata; class Mammalia; order Dasyuromorphia; family Dasyuridae; genus Antechinus; species Antechinus flavipes. The sequence goes on from NC_067402.1 coordinate 82,714,252, forward strand.
AACATAGCATGCGTTTACATTCAGTCCCCTTCATTCTTTTTCAGGATGCAAATGGCATTTTCTGGCCAAAGTCTATTGGGATTGCTTTGGATCACTGAACCACTGAGAAGAAACAAGTCTTTCATAGTTGATCATCGCACATTCTTGCTGTCATGATTCTGCTTGTTTCCCTCAGCATCAGTTCATGTAAATCTTTTCAGGCCTTTCTAAAATCAGCCTGCTCATCATTTTTATAGAATAATAATATTGGTAACAGAATATTATTGTTCTATAAAAAAAATGATGAGCAGGCTGATCTCAAAAAAAAAAAAAAAAAAAAAAACCTGGTACCACTTACCTGGACTGATGCTAAGTGAAGTAAGCAGAACCAAGAGAACATTGTACACAGTAACAAGATTTTGTGATAATCAACTATGATGGAAGCAGCTCTTTTCAATAATGAGGTGATTCAAGACAATTCCAAAAGATTTGTGATAAAAAGTGCCATCTACATCCAGAAAGAGAATTATGATACTGAATGTGGATCAAAGCACAGTATTTTCATCTTTTATTGTCATTGTTATTTATTTGCTTTTTTTCCCCTCATGTTTTTTTTCCCTTTTGATCTGATTTTTTCTTGTGCTGCATGATGAATATGAAAATATGTTTAGAAGAAGTGCACAGATTGCATTATCAGATTGCTTGCTATCTTGGGGGTGAAAAGGAAGAGAAGAAGAAAAAATTGAACACAAGGCTTTGCAAAGGTGAATGCTGAAAACTATCTTTGCATATATTTGAAAAAATAAAATATTATTAAAAATAAAATAAATTTTAAAATGGAAGCTCTGGGAGGAACTCACCAATGAGAGAAAGTCATAAAGGTCATGAGGAGAGGTTTATAAGACAAAGTTAGAAGACCCCAAGCACTTGAGGGATTTTCAAAAATAAGATTGACAGTGCTGAAATCCTGGGTTGGATAGTTTTGCCCTAAATAGCTTCAGAAGTCTCTTCCAGTTCTGACACTTTGTGTTTCTATGATATCATTTATCAATCCATTAATCAATAAGCATTTGTGATGCTCCCCTTAGTTGCTTCTGTCATTCTGACTGGAAGGCTGGAAAGTGGGAGCAAACAACTCTCTCCACAGCCTTCCTTTTATGGGGCTCAGAATTGCAGTCATCTGTTCATTTGTCTTCAGCTGTTCTGCCCAGTTGATGATCTGCCCAGTAATGATGATTCCACCATCATTATCCTGTGCCTACATTTGAAACCCTCTTGGACCCCTTTTAATTCCTTTTGTGGGTTGTCTTCCTTCATTAGATTGTAAGATCTTTGAGGGCAGGAACTAAATTGTAAGGAACAGCTAGACCATGTTAAAGAAAAGAATTGGGAAGAATGGAAAGGTAGACTGGGCCAGATCGTGAAGAGTTTTGAATGCTATAATGAGGAGTTGATATTTGATTCCAGAGCCAATAAAAAACTGCTTTATACTCAGAAATGCAAAATCCACAACATTTGGTACAAAGGAAATAGCATGATTCCTGAATATACTAGGTACGGAGCTGGGGGTTAAATCCAACATGAACTTCTCCACAGTCCACACCCCTGATGACCGCCATGTTCTAAGCTTCCTGACAAATGTGTGCCTTTGGTCACAAAGAAGTCCTGGGGAGAAGGGAGGTGGTTCAGAGCAAAGCCATTTACTATCTTGACAACGGGTCAAAGCTCATGACGTGTAGATCACAAAGGCAATTCATTTATGGGAATTTTAAAACTAAGCTCTCTTTCTTTATATATATACCATATAGGTTGTTTAAATGTGTCAATCTAGTTTAAGGTTGTCACAGACAGACAAACATCTCTGGCATCTTACTGGAGAGGTGGCGAGCTGAGAGCAGAGTCGCTTCCACCAGTATATTAGCTGTTGGGAAGGGGCAAGAGACCTATGGGAATAAGTCAAGATCCAGAAGGAACTGGTCACTTTTACTGGAGAGGATAACCCATGATGGTCACACACACACACACACACACACACACACACACACACACACGGGTGGAAATAGCAAGAAAGTCTGTTTATACAAGCAAAACTGTAAAAAAAGAAGTTGAGAGATTAGAGAAGACCAAAAAAAATCAAGCTAAAAACGAACTCTTTAGCTGAGAACAATTTGAGATCTCAGCTCAAATCAGAAGAGAATGTTCACTCCCCAGAGAAGCTCCATTCTAGAGGTTCCTAGAATTGGTAGACATTGGTAGTAAGGTAAGAGATTTAATAGTGTTGGCTTTTCATGCATTTCTGCAATTGCCAAGTTTTTCTCCTCTGCCTTCTTTGACTATCCTCCATCATCACTTTAGCCCTAAAAAAACTGGGGAACCAATGGAATAAATACTTCCACACTTGGCTTCTTTCTCCACCAATCAGGAGTCACGATTCCCTCCACATATATCCGTATGCAAAATGCCTCAGGCTAGGTTGGAACCTTGGTAACAGTATATAAATTAATGACACCCACATGAGATTTTCCCAGGAACAGACTTTTCTCCATATGACTACCTCTCTGAGTTTACAAACAGTAGCTATATCACCCATGAAGATGACAACAAAATGGACTTCTTCAAGACTTGAGTCATTAACATAAAGAAGACACAGGATAGCAGGAAAAAAGGCCAGACCTCTTCAGTGAAGTAGTTGTATTCCATTCTAATGATAGTCAATGAACACTGATTAGCCCTGAGAGAACTGAAGGACACTTAATCCCCAGCAGATTTGGGTTTAATCAGGTATTGAAATCAGAGCCATGAACATCGCATATATTTTCAGATTTTTTTTTTGATGTATTGATTGGTTTGCTGATTTTCCCCCCTCTATTTCTTTTTTCTTTTTTTTTCTTTTAAAGAAATTCTTTGTTCTATAAACTGGCTCTCTGAGACAGGAAGAAGAGATATGTCGGGGGAAATGTAGATGATATAAAAAACAATACTTATCAATTTTAAAAAATTAAGAGGAATCATGTTTCCAGTCTTTCTTCTCTCCCTCCCTACTTTGGCAGATCTACGATGGTCCTCCTGTAAGTTCTGTGAGTTTGAGAAAGCTGAAAGTCTCAGAAAAAAAAAAAGTCATTCCAATCATCCACCTACCTCCAGATACAATCTTATTCTGCCCACTTTGGATATATGGAAATGAATCTCTTTTTTTAAGTCTTCCAAAGAAAACTGATTTTAGTCATCCTTGTTTGCTCATTTTGCTAGCAAATAAACTCTATAGTTTATCTCCAAGTTTGATTCAAATCTTGCATGCTCAATTTATGCCCCACCTGTGTATATATGTACACATACACACACACACACACACACACACACACACACACACACACACCCCTAACCTTGCAAAGCAATAGTCTCTTAGCCCCCAAAGTAATAGGATCTTTGACTCATAAAAATACATGTCCAGCATGATGTTACAGAAAAAACATTGGATTGGAAGCCAGACCTATATTCCAACACTGGTTCTACCACTAAGTAATTTTGTGATCTTGAGAAGTCATCACATTTTTCTGGGATTTCTCTCTCTGGGTTCCCTTGGTTTCTCCAGTTGTAAAATGGTGATGGGAGCAGGGAGGGAGGGGAAATCTTTTCTCCTTCCCCTTCAAATAGCTTTCTGGTCTGGAGGTACAACTCAGCATCCAGAAACAAAGCCACTTGCCTAGATGTTCTCAATGTCAAAGATTATTCTAATTCTATATTATGGCACACCAAGAATGGCATTATCACACCCAGATGGGATTGAACAAAGTATCTGGAAAACAGTGGACTAGAGCATTAATATTGGAATTCAGCCTTTTTATGTCCTTCCTTGCATGGTAGCCTGGAACAAAGTGCCTGCTCTATGTTACCTCAGTTTCCCTGTCTGTGCTGTTCAGCTATTTATCAGTCATGTTCTATTCTTTGTGTCTTTTTTTTAGGATTTTCTTAACAAAGATCTTGGAGTGCTTTGTTTTTTCCTTCTCTAGCTCATTTTACAAATGAGAAACTGAGGCAAACAGAGGTAAGTGATTTGCTCAGGGAATAAGTGTCTCAGAAAGGTGAAACTTTCTGATGCCAGGTCTGGCCCTTTTTCCACTAAGCCATCTAACTGCCCTCCCTATCTATAAAATGAAAATAATGCATCTTGTATTTATCTCACAGTAACATCATCCACAAAAGATTAGGAGAATTCTATGAGATTATATTGGAAGGACAATTCATATGACAAAATGCTATTGTTATTATTCATTGGTAAATCAAAGTTCTGGGTTCCCGTGATTACCGAAGCCACCTGACTTTAAATATTTTATTTACATCTATCTCCTCTATGATCTTTTAACTTTTTTGATAAATATGTGTGTGAATACTGTACATATTTTTCTTATATGTATATACATACTGCATGTGTATAATTCCACTGGAATATATATGTAACATATATATATTTACATATATATGTATATACAGAGAGAAAGAAACGGGGGGGGGAAGGGAATGAATGAGAATCTAAGGCATACATACATACATACATACACATATACGTTTATACACACACAAGAAAAAATAAAGAAAGAAGTGTGCAGTTGTTCTACACTGTGTTAGGTGTCAAGAATACAAAGACAACTAAAGATAGTTTCTTCCCTCAGTTAACTGGTATTTTTCTGGGGGTGGAAGCAACAGTTCAATAAACATGTATAAAAGTAAACAAGACAATTTGAAGGAAAGAACAATAAAACCTCAACAAGATCAGTTGACCTTTTCTAGTTATGTATCTTTAGGATGATATCTTTAACAATACCTTTTTGATGAACTATTCTTTATCGGAGATTTGCTGAAGCACTTCCCACCACATTCCCCCCCCACACATTGCTTTTTGGGTAATTGGATATATAATACATATGTGTGAGTGTGTATACACATGCACCTGCATATACACATATATACATGTGTGAAAAAACAGAGAGAATGAGAATTTGGAGTGTACACACACACACACGCATGTATATACATATACAAGAAAAAAAAGAAGCATATAGAAGTAAAGTATATTACAATAGAAAACCTGGAAATAAAGAGGATTCATTCTTTCTCACATTTATAATATATTTTCTAAAGAGTTTTCTGAGATTTGGGGAATTCTCTGCCTCCAGAACCTTCTCTCCCTTCCCCCCCAAAAATTATGGTGTTTTCTTAATGTTACCAGTGTTTTAAACCAATGATGTAGCTAATATATAGAGAGAGAGATAGGTAGGGGTGTGTGTGTGTGTGTGTGTGTGTGTGTGTGTGTAAACATGAACAGAACCAGAACTGGAATCAGATTTGGTTTCAAAACTTGATTCATAGGGTAGAAATTTGAGCTGGAAGGGACCTTGGAAGTCATTCATTCCAAACTCCTTATTCTATAGATGAGCAAACAGACACAGTGAAGACACTTACCAAAAGTTACTCAGGTAGTAAATAGCCAAGGTAGGATCTGCACTCAGGTCTAGTGATTCCAAATTCATTGGGCAATTGGGGTTAAGTGAGTTGCCTAGGATCACACAGCTAGGAAGTATTGATTTTTTTTTTTTTTTGGCTGCACAGGATAGGTTCTAACACTTCAATTATGAACAAGTCAGAACTGCCTACCAGGGAATGATATTTATTCCCCCAAAAGGATCTAAAAGATCATCTAGTCCCCCAAAACTCCACAAATTAATAAATTGAAGTCCAGAAAATAAGTGATTTGTCCCAGCCACTTGGTAGCAAACATCAGAGGCAGGATTTTACCCCATAAGCTCTGTCTACAAAATCAGTCAGTATTCTCTCAATTGTACCATACTTACTCATAAGAATGTTGGGAGGAAAAGTCTTTGTAAAGTTCTACTTAAATGAGAGCTATTATTACTACTAAGATTAACTGCACTCAAATGAAATCTAGCTCTAAATACCCAGTTACCCAAAAGATAATGGAGAATAAAATGGTGGAAAGTATTTCAAATCACCAATAAAGAACAGTTCGTGAAAGGATACCCATCAGTTGGGAAATGGCTGAAGAAGTTATGGTATATGAATGTTATGGAATATTATTGTTCTATAAGAAATGATCAGCAGGATGATTTCAGAAAGTCCTGGAGAGACTTACATGAACTGATGCTAAGGGAAGCAAATAGAACCAAGAGAACTTTGTACATAGAAACAATAAGATTGTGTGATGATCAACTGTGACTGATGTGGCTCTTTTCAACAATGAGTTGATTCAAGCCAATAGCAATAAACTTGTGCTGGAGAGAGCCATCTCCAGCTGCACAGATAGGTTCTGTGGAGGGCTGTTAGGACTAAATGTGGATCACGATCACACAACATAGGTTTTTCACTTTTTTTATTGTTTACTTGATTTTTTTTTGTTTTATTCCTTTTTGATCTGATTTTTCTTGTGCATTTATTCTACATGGAAATATGTGTAGAAGAATTATACGGGTTTACCATATACTGGATTCTTGCTTTCTAGGGAAGGAGGTGGGAGAAGGAGGGTAAAAAATTTGGATACAAGATATTCCAAGGGTGAATGTTGAAAACTACCTCTGCATGTATTTTTGAAAAATAAAAAAGTTATTATTATAAAAAAGAATAGTTCAACCAAAAAAAAAAAAAAGCATTGTTAAAGATATCATCCTAGAGATGTACAACTAGAAGAGGTCATCTGGTCATATATTGTGGTTTAATTGTTCTCTTCTTCAAATTGTTTCTATTTACTTTTTTACATGCATAATGGACAATTGCTTCTACCTCACCTCCCCCCAGGGAAAATGGAAGCTCATCAAGAGTAGAGGCTTTTTATATATATCTTTATATTCTTGACACCTAGCATGATGCTTAGTTCATAGTAGTAGGCATTTAGTACACACTAAATCAATGGGAATTATTAACATATTAACAGCCTGTATACTCCATTAGCATTCAAATAATGGCTCTTAGAGGAAGAGCCCAACATGTTAGAATGAGTCACCTAAGAAGAATTCACAGAGGGACCTGGACAAAACTAGACAAAGAAAGTATAAATGGATTATGATTTGGTTTACTGGAAGAAGGATCCACATTGATGAGATCATAGGTATATTGATATACCCAAAAAGTATATTGATGCACCCAACATGATGTTGGGCATTGAGAGGCACACGACACATGAACACTGATTCCTGGTTTCAAGGAGTTTTGAAGTTTGCCAACTATAACATAATGAGGAAACAATACAAGGCAATAATCATTGAAACGCTAAAGTAAATATAACTGAGTGCCAAAATGCAGGAAAGGTAGACAAAACAAGCCAGAGGCATGTAGTTTTTATCTCGTTTCCGGTCAATAGTTGTTATCTCATCTCCATTTCATTATTTACTTAGGCTTCAATGTGTCATACTAAAGTAGTCTGTTTCCCCTGTTACTATCCAGAGAACATTGTACAACTTCCTTCCCCCTTCTGGAACTGTTTTTTCATCTATGAAATAAGGGGATTGGGCTAGATGGAGTTTAATGTCCTTTTTAGCTTTAGATCTTTTGATCCCCTAATCATATAATCCCAAAAGATAGTAGATCCTTGAGATTATACAATAGTGGGAATAGAACTAATAGTGAGTTTGAAACAGACCAATATTTAATTCAAAACCCTTTTCTTTGAAACTTTCTTCCTCAACTGTATTTATATCCTGACATAATTAAAACCACAATATAGTAATAACTTGTTTAATTTATCAAGTCACTGGAAATAGCTGCTCCCCACACAGATGCTGTTCTTGTCAACCATCACTTTCATCCAAACGACTTTTTAATAAATCCAGCCGGATGATAATTGGAGCTCTCTTTCCACTCTGGCTAAATTACACTAGGAAATTAAATCATCCATCTCCTAAAACATGCAAACTTCTCGGAAACTCCTGCCTCATACAGCACAGCAGGCAGACGGGCCGATTCCCTTTCTGATCTCTCCTGCTCCCCACCTGCAGGCTAAGTCCACTAGAAAGCTCAAGCTCAGTATTCTCCTGACCTCCAAGAACTTAGGACCAACAAACAGACAGTACTAAGTTTTTTTTTTTCAAACTTCCTGTAGATAATAATAAAATAGCATAAGAGTGAAAAGGGAGAATATATGAAAAGGGAGAGTTTAGGGGATTGATTCTTAGCAATGAGTCATATCAAGAATATTTTGAGGAAAATAGATATATAATGGCAATTAACAATAATATGGGAGAAAGAGTGCCAGATTTGGAGTCAGGGGTGAAGGTTCAAATTCTAGCTCAGTTTCTTACTATTTATGTGACCATGGATAAACCATTTTAATCTCTCTGTGCCTTAGTTTACTTATCTGTAAAATGAAAAAAACTGAACAGGATGACCCCTACATGCTTGTTCAGTCCTAAATCTCTGGTGTTATTAATAACTTACTTACAGACTAAGGGAATCATAAGATTGTGGATTTGGAATAGGAAGGCACCTTAGAGACCTAACCTAGTCTAACCACTTCATTTTACTTATGAAGCAACTAAGAGAGGTAAAATACATATGCAATGTTATAACTGGGTGGTAAGATCATCTCATGATCCAAATGTTTTTCTTCTACTGAAACTCATTTTTTTAAACAAGAGAATTAAAATGTCATAATCACAAAATGTGTACCTCTATCATCTCTAATAGATGGGTTCTTGGTTTGGAAATATGAACCAGATGCAACATCAAAGGGTGTTTTGATGGATTGCCATTGAAATAATGAATAGAGGGCATATAACATTACATGCTGCCCAAGGCTAACTAATAAATAGTAGGGCTCTTGAACTCAGTTCCTTGGATTTAGGAATCAGCACCCTTTTGACTTACCATAACTGTTACCTCCCTCTGACTCCCAATAAAGGGATGTGCTGTGCTCAGTAGGCATAATGAGGGAAAGCTTCCTGGAGAAGGACCATCTGTTGGAATGAGCAACAAAATTTGAGAGCTCATTCCCACTGTCCCTTGTAGACATAAACCCATTGCCACCCAGAAGAATCAATGACTCTGTACTCTTCCTTCCCTAGTATTCTTGTTCATTACCACCCACCAGAAATTGGGATTTGGGTAGGGGAAATAATGAGTCAGGTAATCCAAAAAAAAAAAAAAAAAAAAAAAAAGAAGGCGTTCAAGAGTTGGCCCTAGGGAAGAAAGCTTTAACTTACTGAGTTTGTGTCGTTTCTTATTTAGGGGTAAGTTGTGGAGTTGTTTATTGAGTTTTCTGCAACAACAAACAGTAGGTAAATGATGCTGAACAAGTTCTCAATGAACTGAAAAAATCTGAAACCCAACACACCATACCATATTTTCCCTTCCCCCCCTTTTAACCACATGAGCCAAAACATAGCAACAGAGTGACAACCTGTAATGCTATCCCCAAACCCCAGAGAGTCAGGAGCCTCACCTGACCCCAAAGAACTCACATATTATTTTCCTCTCTGACTACATAGACTACATAGTTTTCTCCTTTGCCTTTTATATGCCTTACAAGGTCTCATCATTTTCTTTCCCTTGTTGCTGAAATTGGAAAAAATCAATCCCCATCCAATTAGACTGGTCAATTTCTGCAAATCTGATGTCAGGCCCCAAACTCCTGAAAGGTGGATTGAATTCTCTTTATTCTAAATCCTAAATTGGCTCCTGGCAAATCTGACCCTTGGGAAGAGCCCTTGAAATGCCTCGCTGCTGGATTGGTAGCCCAAGTTACCTGATCCTCCTGGTAGTAATTCCTAACACAGTTCTTCAGTGAAAACATTCTTATCTCCCTTCCCTTCAACCCATGAATTGGCATTTTAAAGTTGTGAGAATTTGATGCGATAGGAATTTGAACCATATGTTTAAAAAAAAGAAGCAGAAGGGAAGTATGGCTAAATAAGAAACAGGTCACATCAAAAGGATTTTCTCTAGAATTAAAAGACATGAGTTCAAATCTAGCTTCTGATGCTAAGTATTTCTGCGACCATAGTAAAGTCATTTTAATTTCATGGAGTTCAGTTTCTTCATTGGTAAAATGAAGAGGCTGGACCAGGTGGCCTCTGAAATCTCTTCCAATCCTGGATTTAGGATCCTGTTGCCATCTTATTGGGAAGGAAAATTTAAAGGCTAAGAAAAACCAAGACAGGACCTTAGCAAAATTGTAACCTTGTCAAATTTATCTTTAACATTACCAGTATTTCCTTTTTTAGTGTGCCAACATTTGGCAGCATTTTTCCTTTAAGTAGCAGAAGGTGATATGTCTAACATACAAAAGCCTAGAATAGAAAGACCTCCTGCCAGGACAAATCTGATGGAGGTGATGGTTGAGCTGCTAGAAGATTCTTCCTGACTTTCCACCAGGCCAAGCTATAAAGAGATAATAAAAAGGAGCAAACAAAGACAGATATCGTAATACAGACCACCACTTGAAAATACCCCGAAGCTAAATTCATGAGTCCACCTTAGGCAAAATTATAATATTGTCAGAACTGGTATTTGGTGATCACCTTACGTGCTCTTGATAACTACACCCTTTTCTTCTCTCCTCAGGATCTCGATGACTTTATGCTTTTTTTTATCCTCCACCCAGTGACAACCAACTCTCTGAAAGGGTCCTTAGAGTTCTTCTGCAGGGAGACATATATAAAAATGACTAATAAGGCTAATATTGGAGCCCTCCTGACAGGTGTTTGTTCCACAGAAGCTTAACTTAGAAAAGAGTACATTTCTAATTGTAGAACTTCGAGCCTGAAAAGAGAGACATTCCAAGGGACAGGAGAGTTGCCCACCTTAAAATCACACTTGATGGGCAGCCACCTACTCCAACTACTCATGAAGCGGATCCTACATAAATCCTCCTAAAAGACAGTTCTTTTGTTCTTATCTAGATAGGTTAGCATATTGAGTTGAGTTCATTGTTTCTCAAATGGCATCTATTTTGAAAAGCAAAGGTCTCTAGCCTTCTCCTGTGATAGACAGGATGGAAGCTGGAAGCAATTGCATTACAGGCAACTGTCCTCTATCCATTATTTCAATGGCAATCCATCAAAACACTCTTTGATGATGTATTTGGTTCATATTTCCAAACCAAGGATCCCTCTATTAGAGATGATAGAGATACACATTTCATGGTTATATTACTCTGATCCTCTCTTGCTTAAAAAATAAAAAGAGACAGAAGAGGAAAAACAATTGGGCCATGAGATGATAACAATAATAGCACCTGACATCTCTATAACACTCTCTTCTTTTCGAATGCTTTAAGGTATATTATTTCTTCCCAACAACCCTGTCAGGTAAGAAGGGTAGGTATTATTATCCCTATTTGATGGATAATGAAACTAAGTTTCATCAGGTTTAACTATATTGTGCCACAAATGAGTAAGAGTTAGCATCATGATCATAAAGCATAGGATTTAGAGTTCATGGGATTTCTCAGGCCTTCTTGTCAGAACATTAGCCTACAGTAATCCCCCCCCAACAACTTTGTATTTATCTATTTATTCTCTTTATATTTGTTCAATATGTATTTATTCTCTCTCTCCTTCCCCTTCCCCCACTCCCCTCCATCTCTCTTTTTGTTCCTTTCTGTGTATATCTCTGTGTCACTAGCTCTGGCTCTCTCTCCCTGCCTCTGCCTGTCCGTCTCTCTCTCTCCTTGCCTCTTCCTGTCTCCCTCTGCCTCTCTACTCCTTAGAATGTAAGCTCTTACTTAACTCAGTTTCAATTGATCAAGAATGGACAGAAGCAGCTAACCCCAAGAAAGAGCACTGGGAAAGGAATATAAACTGCTTGCATTTTTGTTTTTCTTCCCGGGTTATTTATACCTTCTGAATCCAATTCTCCCTGTGCAACAAGAAAACTGTTCGGTTCTGCATACATATGTTGTATCTAGGCTATACGGTGATATATTTAACATGTATAAGACTGCTTGCCATCTGGGGGAGGGGGAAAAGGGAAGGAGGGGAAGAGTCGGAACAGAAGTGAGTGCACGGGGTAATGTTGTAAAAAAAAATACCCAGGTAAGAGTTCTGTCAATAAAAAGTTATATTTTTAAAAAAAAAGAATGTAAGCTCTTAATAATAGGGATTCCTTTATTTCTTGTGTCCTTAGCATCTAGGATAGGGCCTGGCATACAGGAGGTACTTGATAAAGCCATAAAGTACTCACACCAGGCCATAAAGATAAAGACCTAGAATTTTTAACCTAGGTCTTCTGACATGAAATCTAATCTTGTTCTTCCACCTACATCATGTTATTTCTCACTAAAATGATATCTACTAATATTTAAGGTTCCTCAATGATCATTGGTTAGTTTTGTTGGCTATTTTCTTCATTTTCTTCAAAATGTAATCTCCACAGCTAATCTAATAGGATATAAGGCATGTGTATATAATAATCATAACTTACATTTATAGAAATTTTAGAGTTTTCAGAGCACTTTCTTGTTGGATAGGTAGTGTGAGTATTACTATCCTCATTTAACAGACATCTATCCCTTTCCTTATTCTTTGCTGCCTATTGACAACAGGCAGTAATCCTTAATCTGGCACCCAAAGGCACTCCCAAATAAGCATTATCTAACCTTCCCATCCTTATTACTATCCTCATTCCTCTTTAAGAAGCTCCTTACTATGCCCAAAAGACTATTGGTCTATATCTATTGATCTATATCCCAAAGAGATTGTTAGAAGGAAAAGGACCTAAATGTTCAAAAGAATTATAGTAGTTTTTTTGTGGGGGCAGAGAACTAAAAGTGTGAGGATAACCCGTGTATTGAAGAATGGCTCAACAGGTTGTAGCATATGATTGTGATGGAATATAACTGGGTTTTAAGAAATGATGAGCAGAGGCAGCTAGGTGATGCAGTGAATAGAGCACCTGCCCTAGAGTCAGAAGGACTGGAGTTCAAATCTGACCCAGAGAAGGAGGAAGGGAGGGAGGGATAGAGAGAGAAAGGGAAGGATGAAGAGAGAAAGGAAAAAAGGGAGGGATGGAGGGATGAAGAAAGAGATGGAGGGAGGAAGGGAGGAAGAAATGGCAGAAGAGAGAAAGAGAGGGAGGGAAGGAGAGAGGAAAGAGAAAGAGGGAGAGAGGGAAGGACGAAAGAAGGGAGGGAAAGAGGAGAAAGAAAGAGAGAGGGAAGTACATATGTATGCATGTATATATTTGTATGAGTATACCCACCTGTATACGTATATATACACACAATTTAATTTGTGGCAAAAGAGTTGAGCTAAGTAGGGTGAGCAGTGCCTCAAAGGATTATGGAACCAAGAACATCACGATCACCAACCACTGAAGGGTTCTAGTCCCACCAATAGCACTTCTCCCAGAAATCTCAGCCTCCCTCCTTCCTTAGGGCGCTGGGTAAAGAGGCTGAAAGAGAAGTTACACCTTTGCTACAAAACCCCGAGATTCTCAGGCAGCAACCAGGTGGGTGATTGGGGGCCACAGGATACTAGTAAAGGATTGTAAGAGAATGGGACAAAAGGTCAGAGAAAAATCACTACCAGCACCTTTGCCTCACCCTAGTTGAAAACAGGCTCTGCATTTAATAATAATAATAATAACATTTTTATAGCGTTTTATAGCGTTTCCTACATGCTAAGATCTTTACAATTATCATCTCACTTGACCCTCACAACAGCCCTGAGAGGCAGGTACTATTAACACCCTCATTTTCCAGTTGAGGAATCTGGGGACTTACACAGAGTCGCACGCCTATTAAGTGTCCGAGGCCAGATTTGATTTCAGACTGTCCTGTCTCTCGGCCCGCGCTCTGACCACTAGCTACCCCTATCCTGCCCCCTTCCCTTACGCACTCCGGGTTTCTTCCCCGGCCACCTCGCCCTGCTCAGACTCATCGCGATGCTTCTGACTCATGCGCAGGGATTAGAAGTGACCGGATCGCCAGCCAGCCGGAGGGTGCCGAGTTGGAGCCAGCCCGTCTGGCTCCAGGCCAGTGCTCCTCGAGCTCCGGAGCAGCCCGCGAAGTCGAGGCAGAGACCCAGTTCTGCCAAAAACAGCCACCCACCTCTTCCCGGGCAGAGTTTGTCATTTATTTTCTCTCTCTCTTTCTTTCTTCACCCCCACTTCCTCTCCACTAAAGTGAGTTGATTCCTCCAGGGCCAGTGATTAGGTCAGTGAGCCTCACAGGTTTAAAGCATTCAGTCTAATTAACACCCTCTCTGGTTTATGGGCATCACCAATCGATGGAGCGCTCTGCCCTGCTGGGGCTCCTCGCTGCTGCAAAGGAACGGCCCCAGCCCCATCCTGCCTGCTGAAATGGAATTAATGAAAAGCCGGCCCTGATTGACAGATGAAATGGTTTTTACTTTTGGAAACCACCTGAGAAGCCTTTATTGGGTTCTTTTTTTTCCTCCCAGAGCGTTAAAAAGAAATCACATCTGTTACTCACAAAGTTGGAGGGGGGATAAGGAAGAAGAAGGGGGAAAAAGTTTCCTATGTAGCTTGTGTATAATGAATGAGCTGTAATGCTGCAGCAAATAAAATACCAGCTCTCCCGGTGAACAGCTTCCAACTTCCCCCTGGGGGTGACCTCCCACTCTTTTCATCCTGACTCCTGGAAATGGGGATCAGCAGAAAGGCTTGTTAAATGGGCATTGGGGCTGGCCCAAAGGTTAGGCTTTGGCAGGAGTGTGGTAAGCCTAAGGCTGCTGGGCTGTGGAATAATTAGGAGGGTGGGGTAAACTGAGAAGGGGACAGAAAGGCAGGAGGTAGAACAGAGAGACCTCAATTTGGAGTTGGAGTATTTTAGGTCAGCTGTAAAATGATACTAAACACAGGGTGTCCCAGAAGTCTTCGGTATAGTCATTTTGGTCTTGTCCAACTCTACATGACCCCATCTGGAGTTTTCTTGGCAAAGATCCTAGAGTGTTTGCAATTCCTTCTCAAGATCATTTTACAGTTGAGGAACTGAGGCAAAGAGGGCGAAATGATTTGCTCAGGGGCACACAGCTGGTGTCTGAGGTCAAATGTGAATTTAGGAAAATGAGATTTCCTGATTCCTAACCCGATGCTCTATCCACTATGCCACAGCTGCTTTATTAAAGCTTTAAACTGCACTGGGATTTGGGGGATCTCTTGAATACTCCCTACCTCTCAGAGGACACTTGTAAATCATAACAGGTAAAAGGACAGTAGCTATTGCTATCAATAATCATCCCAGACTTTGAAATACCTGGATGATAGATATTTGATATTGAAGTAAATGTAATAAGTAATAAGTAAATAAATCATGTAAAAAGTAAATAAGAGGCATTTACTTGCAAAAGTTTTTTATTTTTACCAGCTAACCCCATGAGTAGAAGTCATACTTTTAATCACTACTCACTCCCCATCTCCCTCAACACTGATGTCATTTTAACCTGAAAGCATAGAAAGAAATCTAAGTGTACTGGTACACTCTGGGTTAACAACATCATTGATTGAGAAATGATTCCCCAGGGTATAGCAGCCTACATCCTAGTGGTTCTATGCTACAAGGTCAAATGACTCCATACCAGCAGGCAAGGAAAATTCCTAGGATGAAAAAGCCAGTTTCTAGGTGTCAAAGTAGAAGCTTCCTTTCTACTCCTGAAAAAGTGTCAAGAAGGCTTTCTAACTACCAGGAAATTGCCTAATTAAAGTGGAGAGACAGTAGCTCCCTCGTGGCCATTCTGCTCTCTCTTATCACTTTGTACCCTAAGCCAAAGTCTGATATTAGCAAGAGATGTGTTTGGTGGTTCCCTCCTCTCCCTTCTGACACTTTCTTTTCTCTTTTTAGAATCCTTTCGTTTCCTTGCACCACGTGATACAGAGGGCTAACAGCCCAAAATTGTTCTTGGTTTGTATGTGTTAACATAATAATGGGCTGAAGCGCTACCTTTTCCAGATAAAATATACATGCTATTACAGGAGGAAACATGTTTTCTCAAGCTCACAGAGTGAGGGATAAGGAACGGGCAACCCAAATATTTGCAATGATACCCATAAATATCAAAATGCCTAGAGCAAGGAATTATTAGCTTTGTGTGTGTGTGTGTATGTGTGTATGTGAAATGGATGTCCTGAAAATAATGTTTTTAAATGCATAAAATAAAATATGTAGGATTATAAAGGAAATTTAAAAATAAAGATGTAATTTTCCACACATCCTAAATTACAGACTTTCTGAAATCTATCTAAGGGATCCACAGATCTCAAGTTACAAAGCCTTACCCCTGAAATATTGTGCCTCAGTTTCCCTAAATTGTCATGCCTCAGTTTCCCTACATTGTCCTGCCTCAGTTTCCCTGGATTGTCCTGCCTCAGTTTCCCTGGATTGTCCTGCCTCCATATCCCTGGATTGTTCTGCCTCAATCCTCTTAGTGGCAAACCCCCTCCCTCTCCTGACCATTAGGAATGATATAATTTAGGGCTGACTACTCTAAGGTTATAAATTGTAAATGTTTAATCTCAGATGAGGAAAAGATCTTCTATTTTAGATATCATGACTCCAGACTTTCCCAACCTATCAGAATGTCCAGTGTTCACTCTGCCTCCCCCCCCCCACCTCTGTCTTTGTTCTCCTTATCACTAAAGTTCTATAAAGAATCTCTGGCATCTCATATTTGATGCTGGATTCTTTGAGATGAAAGTCTAATTCAGCCCTGGAGGCATAATGGATTCTGATCTGCCTCCAGATTATCTCTCCCTCTCAGAAATCCAAATAAAATATTAAAAAATCTCTAATCTCTATCTTGCCTCAGTTTCTCCAGCATTACAGAAGAAGACTTTGTTGTTGGAAGTAGATCGTCTATAGAAGATATGGAGATGAATCACCCAAGTTCAGCAGGGTGGATAAATTGCCATGGGATAGACAATCTTCATCAGCAGACAAGGAATGCATTGAAGCATTACAGTATATTGAAGTTCAAGCTTTTGAAGACAATGTATTAGCCAACTAACTCAAGGGTAGCCCAACAGGAAAACATTCCTAATCATACTATATAGAATACCACCTGGTCCATATATAAGGCTAACCCTTTCTACACAAGTCCCTTAGTATTTAAGAATTTCTCTTTTTTACTTCACTGTTTTCATCTACCAAATGAGAGATTTCTGCTTTCAAATCCGAGTTTCCCAAGAATTATTTCATGTCTAGAATTGACATTGCCCTAAGGCTCAAGTCTCTAATCACAAAATAACATTGCATTTCCAGAGCAAACCCTTAAAAAAAACCCTGGTTACTTTCCCCCAAAACAATTTCAGAAGAAGTATTACACAGTCAATTGTGTACATAATCTATATTAACATACTCCAAACAAAACTAAATGGATATTTACAAATTAATGAGAATTTTATGCATTGAAAATATGCTTTTAATACCAGCTTTTAAAGGAGTCTGGAACCAATATTTACTTGACCGATCTAACTGGAATTACCAATTTCTGAGGGTGTAATGTACTTCCTCAGAGACATGACATAAGCTCAGCTGAAAATGAGAAAAGTGATGAAGATGAACCCCAGTATAGTATAGTTCTCCTAGTTCTGAACTCTCTCATAACTCTGCCATGTCAGAATATCTAGGTTGGTTGTTTAACTAGAGGAGAATAGTCATTGAAAATCTCAAGAGTATTTGGCCAGTGAAAGGAAGATAGATAAGATGCTTATGGCAGAAATGATTTCACATACAGACAGAACATGCAGAGGCATACTACAATGAGTGACCATACCTTAACTGTTGATGGGAAGTGTATGCTTACTACTTTCTACAGAAATAGTATTGTCAAAATGTAAAGAGACCTAGAATGAACACATGGGAAGGGGTGTAGAATACTTATTATATGTAAACACAAGGAACAGGATCAAGGCATCTGGAAGAAAAACAGGAATGAACATAGGATTGTAAATTTAGTAGAAGAGAATTCAGAGACTATGCAATCCAATCTCTTTACTGAGAGAGAAACTGAGACACACAGAGGTTAAATGCTATGCTATGACCAATGTCAATGAGGTGGAAAATACCACAAATCCCAACAGAACTGGGATTTGAATATCAGTTCTTTGATTCAACACTTCTTTCCAATGTATTCATATACTGTATTAGAAGTGAACCAGGGCTTCATTTCCGGTACTGGTTTCTTCTAGCTCCTAGGTCATAGAACCCCCAAGTCAAAGAACCAATATGCCCAGTTCCCTAGCTCAAGGGCTTGGGATCAAAAGGGAACTGTCTCTGGAACAACATCTAGTCCAGGAACTAATTTCTATCTCCTATGTAGAGTGACTCACCAGATCTCAAAATGTATGCCTCCAATTCAAATGGAATTGTCCATGGTGCTGAACTCTCAGACTATCCTGATAATTTCTCAATGTTTGAATCAGAAATGAAAAAGGAATTTTCTAACAAAGTGGGGCAGAAGGAAGATACTGAGGAGGAGTCAGAGTAAGCTCTGTGTAGAGGAAGCGGATATCTGGCCTTGTGAGAAGCCAATTTCAATTCAATTCAAATCAATTAGATGAGAGGAAAGACCAAAGCTTTATAGCCAAAGTGAAAGCAGTGCTAAATTTGGAGATAGGGCCCAGGTGCAACTCCCCTCTCTGCAACCTAGAACATATTTGATCTTTCATTTTCCCTCTCTGAACCTCAGTTTTCTCAGCTAAATGTTAGCTAAATTTGAGAGACCCATCATCAGGATTTTTCTGGGAAAATTTAAAAGTTAAGGAGAATGAAAGGAGGAAGCCATACCTAGAATACCCTAGAGATTAGGCAAAATTTGGTAGTAAATATAGAAACAAGACCATCCCTTCCATATTTCTGTGGTTTAAGCCTTCTCATGAGAAAGAAAATCACAGGAGAGAAACTTAGTCTGGTTTTGGACTAGAGGACTGGCTGCTACTTCAAGGATGTGAGCAAAGAATCTACTTATTTCAAAATATCTATAGCTCCTGCCTGCCACTGTATTTAAAATTGCAGGCCAGGCTCTGCCCTCTGTTTATTCCATTTTAAAAATTCAAATATCTCTGAGAGAGATGACACATTAAATTGCTATTAGTCATTAATATCTTAATTTGAATTAGTTTAATAAGTTACTATTGTCCATGGAGAAAGAGTCAATCACCATCATTATTATTGTTATCCTTACATGAGGGTTAGACTTCAGCAATAGTGGGAAGGAAAAGAGCACATAAAAGGGAGGTCAGCGGACTTTCTCAAAATCAAAATCTCCTACTTTTACAATTCTGTTCAGGGCCAGTCAAGAAGCATAGTATTAATAGAAAAGAACACAAGAGTCAAGAGACCTTGGAATCAACATCCAGGATGGGATCATCATTAAGGGACTGATTGGCCGAGAGATGATGGAGAAATTATTTCACTTTCTTTGGCCTCAGTCTTATCTACAGAATGGGGTTAGTACTCATTTGCAGAGGTATAAAAGATTTCTTCTTTTGGAAAGAGATGGGAGAAGGGTAGCATGCAAGAAGGCTAGAAAACAGATCATCCAGATATAAACTTTAGGAGGAGGAGGAAAGAGTGAAAGATAGAGAGCTTACTTCTATGGACAAATCTTATTAGAGTTAATTATTCTTTTTAGCTAAGTACTACTTAAATTCTGGAGGGAGTTCTGTGGTTACTCTCCCTCCTTCTACCATCCTTATAAGCATGGAGGTGAGACCCCGATATGTTCCTCTAGCTAAAGGTTAGACTCAGGCATGGGAAAGCAAAGATCTAGGACCCTCTGGTGGAGGTGGGAAAGTGGAAGTGGTAGGAATGGGGACTTATTTCTTCATGGCTTGAGTAGATTCATGCCAGAAGATCACACCCTTACTTTGTGGATAAAGGAGAGGTGAGAAAGAGGAAAATGTCATCAAAGACCTCAAAGACCTGATCCTGTCTACATAGAGCACTGGTCATCCAAACCATGATGATGATGGCAAAGGCAGGGCTTTTTCTCAGGGTGCTAAGTGACTAACATGTTATTTCCCATAAATACCAAGTCCAAAATCTTACAGGTAGTAAGAAGAATGGCTGGGATTTGAGTCCAAGTCCTCTGTCTCCAAATCCCATGATCTGCTTTATGAACTAAAAAAGATTATTATAGATTATATAGTTCATCTCCCTAACTGTAAAAAGAAAACAGGCCCATAGAGATGCCTATGATAACAGAGCTGACCAGAATTTGAATAACAATAACAATAACTGACATTTATATAGCACTTTATCTAGATTTTCTTTTTTGAGCCTCATAAAAACCCTGTATGGTATGTATCACATGTATTATTATCCCCATTTTACAGATAAAGAAATTGAGGTTCAGATTTAGTGATCTTTCAGCCTTCCTTTTCATATAAAACTGAGTGATCATTTCTAAGCTGCCCTCCAGGACTGATTAATAACAATGTGAATTCTGTAATAAAAATATTTGGTTGGTCTTGCTTAGTTGGCCTTGAAAAATAGTAGCAATATTCATCTCTAGAAAATTTTAGGGGATGGAGAGTGAGCAGAGGCAGGGGATTGGATAAGATGGTTGTGATAGATCCCTGTCCTCATTCTTTACCCTCAGTCATTAGCACTATCACATTTTCTGCTCATCAGTCCAAGCGTTTGTGTTGTGTCTTTCAAAAAATGTGCCTAAGGATGTTTTATAGCCCAGAACAAAACAACTTACAAAGAAATGGTCTCTTGAACTGATTAAGCCATAAATGACCATCAATATATTTTAGACTTAAAGACAGTTATGGCAATTGCACCTGGGAACTAATGAGAAAAGGCCATAGCACCAACTGTGTTTCCCAGTTCTAGACATTAGGAATTGCAGCTCTCTATTTAGGAAATGCTGACAGTCTACTCCTATCCCCTACTCATAAAAGGAGGAGCCAGGGAGGAACTGGAATTTCAGAGCAATAATGATAGCTAATATTTATATAGCCTTTTAAAGCTTATAAAGCCCTTGATATAAGTTATCTCACTTTATCTTTACAATAACCTTGTGAGGTAGATGTTATTATTATCCCCATTTTACAGGTGAGGAAACTGAGTCTGAGAGAAGTTTAGTAATCTGCCAAAGGTCACATTATCAATTATAAATTGAGGTCTTCCTGACTCTAAATCTAACATTCTAAACACTGATCCACCTAATTGCATAAAAACCTGAAAATTGACAGTGAAGAGAATTAGAATGGATTTATCAAGAAGTCATCTACAGCAAAAGTGTCAAACTCACAACCCCACTGAACCCTGATCCTACAAGTGGGGCCTGAACCAGATTAAAATATAGCTGAGAAATATTTAACAAAACAAATAAAAATGCAGTAGAAAATAACATTAATGTATAGTTTTCCAAGTCTATACTGATCCTCATGTAATGGTTTAATGGTTCCCATATTCATCTGAGAGATAGTACTGAATGCATTGAGTATCAGGAAGTCCTGGGTCCAAATTCTGACCCAAACCTCAGGCAAATCACTAACTTTTTTCATCCTCATCAGTAAAATGGGCCAATAATAGCACCTGCTTCACTGGGCAGTGAGAATGAAATAGGTATTTTTCACAGCAGATATATTTCCAAGTTCAATATATAAGATAAGGATTTTTGCAAACCTTAAAATACTATATAAATGCTAATTCTTTTTATTACTCAAGGGCAAAAATGTCAACTTCTACTTCACATTTTACTAGCTTAATTCAGTAAAAGGCTCATAGCAGGCCCTCTGTAAACATTTGTTTAATAATTGGTTGTCAGATTTTCTTCTCTAGGGCTGGCCTGATGAGTATACATACATACATATATACATATATATATATATGAAGGATCTGATTAGTTATTGCCCTGGCCAAAAATACCTCCTCTATTCACCAGTTACAGTGTCTGCAATTCCACCAATTCAATTCAATCCAATTCATCAAACATTTATTAAATGGCTACTCAAGACAAAATGAGAAACCGTACTTGTCTTCAAGGAATTTACATTTATCCAACTGAGTGCAGAAGGATTGGCCTACTTTAAGATTCAAATACCTCCTCAAGGGGCAAAATCTTATGAGGGAAATAATTATTAAATAACCAATTGTTCATATAGGGGATATCAGGGATTTTTTCCCTTCCTATTTTCTCATTCTCTACTAGGTCAAATGAGCCTCAGAGAATAGGGCCGATAATGAGATTGGATTTTAACATACTCCTCAATCTTGTTCAGACCCCATCCAATTGACGAATCATAATTCTGATTAAAGAGTAAAAAGAATTTAGTCTAGGTGAATTTCAGCTCACAGTGCTGTACTCAAACTTAGGTGGGGATAGATCCTTTGTCTGGATTATCCAAGGCTGGGGATGGTCTAGGAGTAAGAGTGACATAAGCAAAGTCACATCCCCCCAGCCTCTCATCAAAATTGGTCCACCTCTTATTATAATATTCATTCTTCTCATTAATCATTAACCAATCAGAGTTTATTGACTCCTGTCAGGAACACCCACTCTTCAATGGGAATAGAAACACCAAGAGGCCACCATGATCATCTGTGGTTTATGAGAGAAAGCTAAATGACTATCTTTTTATTAATTATGTGCTAGCTATAGAAAATGATTAATTACACAGAAATTATCTAAATCTTTTCCATATCAAACTTTAAAAACAAAACCACAATCTTAAATGAAAAGTAGCAAACTACAGCTCACTTTTTTGTAGGGTCTGTGAGTAAAGAGTGGGTTTAACATTTTTAAATGAAACTTTGTTGGAATTCAGCTATTCTCATTAATGCTTTCTTCTTACAATAGCAGCATTGAGGAATTGATAGAGAGGATATGTGGCACTTGGCACTGTTTCTGGGCATACTAATATTTCGATGATACAGTTATAACTCAACAACATTTCAAGTACCATGAGTATCCAAAAAAAGTTTTATTATAATATTTGAACTCAAGAACAAGATTGAAATTTTTATGAAGGAGAAGAACTGCTCTCAATCACTATTTAAAAAACAAACTGAATAGCTTTGGAAATCAGCACTTTCTATAGAGTTGACAATGTTTCTTGACCTCAAGCTAAAACAAGATAAAATAACATTTATATGACATCAAAATCAATTCAGCAAAAACTAATGTTATTTGAATCATAAATAATATTGAGGAGTTTTATGTATTTTCTGTAATGTCAAAAGTTAAAACAAGAAATAAAATCTTCCTTCTCACACAAATTTGCAGCAGATATATTTTCTGAACTCAAACTACAGTTCCAGAAGCATTTTTGCAACCTCCATGAAAATGTAAGGGAAGTTTCCACATTTCAAAAATTCCATTTGAGGGTGAAATTAAAGAGTTTGTCTAACCTTAGATGGAAGTGATTAATCTGCTAGATAATGACTAACTAAAAGGCAAATATCAAGGAAAAAAATCAAATAGAATTCTATAAATGCCTTCTAAAGGATGAATATGTTAAATTAAAGTCTTATGCTTGTGGATTGGTATCAGTATTTGGCAGTAGATGACTATATGAAAAGATGTTTTCAAACATGAAATACCTAAATTTTCACTACATATTACCATTAACAAATGCACATTTGCAATTGATTTTAACAACAGCAAATGCTAACTTTGAACCCTCCCTCCCAAAATCCTGTTCTTTTCATTAGTAATTTATATTACAAAAATGTACATTGTTACTATCATTATTATATTTTGAATTTCATCAATTAAAAATTATGGAATTTTTTTTTGCTCTCTTGTTATAGCAATACCAACATAATAATCTCAATTTTTCTTCAATCTGCATAACTTAATCTGGTCCTTTACAAAAATAGTTTGCAATCCCCTTCCCTAAATCATCATTTATATATCAGACTTTAATGGGATTAACTGAACACAACTTTTTTGCCCTGCAACTGTGACAGTAGAGAGCAAGAGCTCATGGGAATGACATGGAATGTTACCTGAAGGGGATACAAAAGAGAGAGGATACAGAAAGGGGAAGGAGGTGTGCCACTGACACCTTTGCTTTACAATTTGGTCTAGAATCAGACTCCTTGGGTATATCATAGATGCTGGATAAACATTTGTTGACTGACTAGGTAAAAGTTGCTTCATTGTGGAGTAGTGTTAATCATGTCCCCATATCTCTGTGACTTTGTTTGGGGGTTGCCATTTCCTTTTCCAGATTATTTTACAGATGAAGAATTGAGGTAAACAGGGGAAAGTACTACCTGCCTTGAGTTACACAACTAGTAAATGTCTGAGGCTAAATTTGAACTTGGGAAGATGAGTTTTCCAGTGCTCTATCCAATGAGCCACCAAGCTACCCAGATGAATTGTTTACCCTCGTCATTTGACATGGAATCTCTGTCTCATAGACATGATAGACAGATCAGATTGAAAATGAGGCATGCAGTTAGCCCAATTTGTCTAACTTATAGATAAATATTGCCTTTATTTTGAAGTCCCTGCCACACAACTTAGTTTTTAGCTTGAAAACAATACAGTATGATTCAAAATTATAGCATTTCCACATCTGGAATAATTGTGTAACCAGATTAATGCATCAGATCATTCTAGCAATGGAAAATTGAATCAGTTGACATGCTAATTAAAGAACACAATTAATGGAATTAAAAGGAAAAAAGATTCCCAAATTAATGAGCCAATCAACACCCACTGGCCCATCCATTGCAATCACGGGATACATTAATAAATTTAGGAGAAATGGTAAGTCAATAAAAAGAGAGTTGAACTTGGGAGTCACAAAGCTCAAATTAGAATCCTAGCTCTACTATGGGATCCCTCTGTGACCTTCTTAACTTGCTGAGGTCTCTCAATTTTCATCATCTGTTAAATGAGAAGTTTTGAGTAAATGATCTCAAAAATCTCTTCTATATTTTACTCTCTTCTTTGACTATGAAAAATCATTAGATCATTGGTTAACATTTAGAATGAAGCTTAAAGATTATGTCATCTGATACTTTGTTTTATAGATGAGAAAACTAAGCCTAAAACACAGCAGATGAAATGCACAAAATAAAATGAATGTGAATGACTTCAACAAAGCTGTTTCCATGGGTGTCTGGGGCTGTACCTCAGCACAAAGGAAAAAGATCTATATGATATGTGGTAGAAAGGGCACCAGTTTTAAAGGAAAAGGGGCTCACATGTAGACAAATATTGATAGCAGTTCTTTTGTGGTAACAAAGAATTAAAAACTGAGAGGATGCTCATCAATTGGGAAATGGCTGAACAAATTGCGATATATGAATGTAATAGAATGTGTCATAAAAAATGATAAACAGACAGCATGATATATATGGAAATATGTTTAGAAGAAATGTACACATTTAACTTTTATCAGATTGTTTGCTATTTTGGGAAGAATTAAAGGGAAAAGAGAGAAAATTTTGTAACACAAGGTTTTATGAAGGTGAATGCTGAAAACTATCTTTGCATGTATTTGGAAAAATAAAACACCATTAAAAATAATGAAGAAGATTTCAGAAAAACCTGGAAAGATTTACATGAATTTATGCATAATGAAGTAAACAGAAGCAAAAGAACATTGTACACAGTAACAGCAACATTGTGTGAGGACTTGTGTATGATTGACTTAGCTTTTCTCAGCAATACAATCATCCAAGAAAATTCCAAAATATTTATGATCGAAAATGCTATTTATCTTTAGATAAAGAAATGCTGGAGTCTGAATAAACAATAAAGCATACTATTTTTCATTTTCTTTGGGGGGATAGAAAGATGTGTGGGCTTTTTTCCTTTTGTTCTGTTTCTTCTTTCACAACATGGCTGTGGAAATATGTTTTACATGATTGAATATATATAACATATTAGATCACTTACCATTTTGGTGGGAGAAGGGGGGAGATAAAATTTTGGAATTCCAAGTCTTTTTTTAAAATGAGTGTAGAAAGCTATCTTTACACGTAATTGGAAAAAATACTATTTACATTTTTTAAAAGAGCACCAGTTTTGGAGTTGAAAAATCTTGATTATTATCCAGGATTTACCACTTCCTATCTGGACTTCAGTTTTTTTCATTTGTAAAATGAAAAGGCTGGAATAGAAGACATCCTAGGCCCTTTCTATCTCTACATTATATAATTCTTAAGGATACTGGTTATTCCTCCATGGTTTCACTGAGAAATTCACCAACTACATCCAGAGAGCTCCAAGCCAAGTTCCTGACAACTTCTCTTAGAAATGATGCAGCTGGAGCCCATCATTTCTGGCTTTGGACCAAGATGAAAGATCCTCCTACCTTTAATCAGGAAGAGTGGAAGTTATTGTGGAAGCTTTGCTGAAGGAGATCACATCTGTTGTTCTGGTCTACTTGTCTCTCCCCCTTTCCCACCTGTAGGACACAGGAAGGCTGATGATCCAAGCATACTTATCCAAGAAGTATCTTTCCCAAAAGGCACCTCTTCCTTGTAGTTTCTTTCTACAAATAGAGAAAAAATGGGCTTAAGCCAGCAACTTTGCAGGTAGCAAAACACAAGCAAGAGGAGGTTTATTTTTAAATACTTAAATGTTTCCTATTTCCTGGCATTCTTTCTTAGGGTCTACATTTTTAACAGTTTTAACATTAACTGGTAAATTGGAAACAGATTGTCTTGCCCTAGTTCAAAACTATGTTAGGTCCATATCTTGAACTTTGTGGGTAGTTTTGGACATGGGTATCTCCAGAAATACATAACAGCTTGTCATAACAGTTGTCAGAGGAAGACAACTAAGATTAGAAAGAAGACAGAGAGATAACAATATGGTGAACCCCTTTTGGACTGGAAATAATATACCAGTTAATCAAAATATATTGTGTTTAACTATAGTGCTATATATGGGGATATCAAGGTCAAAAACTGTCTTTGTCCTCAAGGAGCCTACTAATTCAATAGGTACATACAAGATTCAGAAATTTGAGAGAAAAAAGACATTAGCAGCTAGGGAATCAGGGAAAGGACTCCTCCTCAATATATTCTGGAACAAATCTTGAAACAAGTGAGAGGTTCTGAGAATTAGAACTAAGAATAGAAGTCCATAAATTGTTTGAAGCATGGAAAGATTGAACAGGTATTTGTTCTCACCCTAGAACTGGGAAGTACCTCTCCTTTCAAGATGAGAGTTAGTTTGAGGATTAATGGAATTACCTTAATTCCTAGTGCTTCAAAATACTTAAATGAATCCATGATCTCATTTGAAGTGTCTGTCCACTAAGAGACTAAGTTCTAAGGGTCATTCATTCAACCATGTATCATGGTTTGAATAATAGCCTTCAGAGAATTAGCTTATATTATATTATATTTATCCATTTTCCTAAAGCAATTATTTATTTGTCTCTGCAATAGTCCATAGTACATTAAATATAAAAGAATAATAGCAGGATAGTGGCTCTTCCTGGGACTTTTTCTATAAGAACTTCATTAAAAAAAGATGAGAAGAATAAAATAGCAATAATAACCAACCTTTATATAGTGTTTTAAAGTTTGCAAAGTGTGCTATTGTGGAATTTTGTTAGTCATGGCTGACTCTTTGTGACCCCATTTGAAATTTTCTTGACAAAAATATTGGAGAGGTTTGCTATTTCCTTCTCCAGCTTATTTTACTAGTGAGGAAACTGAAGCAAACAAGATTAAATGACTTGCCTAGGGTCACACAGATAATAAGTGTCTGAGGCCAGATTTGAACTCAATTTTTCCTGTCTCCAAGACTAACATTTTATTCACTTTGGTCTTTAATTATTTGGGAAAATGAATCTCATATGTAATCTCTGTACTGTTTGTCAGATGTGTGACTGAAAGCTACAAGCTACTTTAGAATGTAATTTGCAAAATTCTGTTTGTTCCTATCCTACATATTCATCAAGAATGCTTAATACACATGAATGCTATTCTCATTAAGATTATTTAAAATTGAAAAGCAAGCATATGGATTGGTAAATACTTGAAAGCTTTTGTTTGATTTTCCCCCAGATTATTTGGTATCTTCCTCTCCTTGAGATAGCTTAGCCATCTTTGAATGCCCTCCAAAATGTTATCTATCAAGCATGAACCTTGTGTACCCTGGGCCTGATCTAGTTTTTGTTCCTGTGTTAGTTGTCTTTAATGCCATTTCTTTTTCATCATGATGCACATTAGGAAATATAAATGCTAGAGTGCAAATACACTGTTGGAGAAGATAGTTTGTTTTAGAAATTCTGACAGATAGTTTGCATTTTTTGTCTATTTGTTGTCATGGTGCTGGAAATGTAAGCAGGTTTATAATTTAACTTCATTTATGGAGGAGGGACTCAGAATAAAAGGACTGATAATAAGAGGAAGTTAGAGTCTCATCCAGTTGTGTTTGATGTCATCAGTGGCAATCTTGTCCATCTACAAATCCCACTTAAAGGACAATGATAGAATTCTGTGAAGTTATTAAGTTCGTGCTGAACGCAAAGCACAATGCAGAGGCATGAGACCAAGAGATAATATTTTAAATTTAGAAAATAGTCCTGTTTTTCTGGAGTTCTGACAGTCTCAAATGAGTAATGTCAAATAAGTCAAAAAGAACATTTTAGCACCACAATGTGAGATCTTAAATGGCTGATCAAGAAGTTTGTAATTTATTCCATAGGTAATAGGGAGTCATTGGTGGTCTTCCTGTAGTGTGATGATATATTCAGATCTACTTCTTAGGAAGGCAACTGTGTAAAGAATAAATTGGAGAGGGAGAGACTGGAGACAGGAAGATCAAGAAGGAAGCTAAAATAATTTGCACAAGAAGAAATGAGATCATAAGTAGAAAATCTGAAATGGCTAGATAAATGCATCTAAAGAGATAAACATAAGATGTGAAAGTAAAACCAATAGGATTTAGCAATTGATTGAGATGGAGAAGGGAGAGGAAAGAATTTTATAAAATAATGAGCAGCCTGTCATTGGAGGCCAAATAGAGGTTGGCTGACCCCTAGTTAGGGATGTTTTAGAGAGGATTAATCCATTAACAATGGGATTAAACTATAGAGAAATTTTTTCCAGTGCTTAAATTCTTTAATTCTCACCTATAATAAGTTCCTCCATAAATTCAAATATCACCTCAATGCAAATGAGTTCCAAATCCACATACAGCCTTGAACTTCCAAATTCCTGCTAGAAATCACCATCCAGATGTCCCTTTAGTGCTTCTAATTCCATTCAAAATTAGAAATGTTGTCCTCTCTCTTTCCTCCTCCAAAGTTTCCTACACATGTCACCACCATCCTCCTACTCCCCTACATGACCTTCCCAACTCTTGCTTCTTCCTTTTCCCTAAACTGAATAGACTATGGATTTTGCCCAGTATGGTCATTTACTATTTCTTAAATTAATTTAGTTTTGGTGTTCCCAAATCATATTAAATTTTCCTTTAAATTCATTCCTTATGCTCCTATTTCTCTGGTTTGCCCTGAATCCATGAGGCATCACCACCACCTGAGGGACAAGTTTTCTCCTTTCCCATTTCTATGTCTGCCCAATCTTCTCCAACAATCTCTTACCGCCACTTTCCCCCACAGCCTCACTGTGGGATAGAAAGATCTCTTCTCTAGATCAAGGAAAGATATATAAATCTTGCCAATGGAGCTGACTTAACAGGTAGTTCACTAAATGGCTATTTATATATGATTTGAAGTTAAATTGTAAAGGTCTCTCTTCCATCCCTCCCTGCTGCAGTTCCCAAATATTTCTCCCCCTTCCCTGTTATAATGCTTCATTTTCTATCATTAAAGATTCATTCCCTTGAATTTTGAAGAATTTTTTTTTGTCTACATGAGTTGCGAGAGTCATTTCAGCCATATTAGACATAGGATTTTCTTAGCAAAGATACAAAAGCATTTCGCCATTTCTTTCTCTATCTTATTTTACAGATGAGGAAACAGAGACTTGCCAATGACAACCAATAAGTGTCTGAGGGCAGATTTGAGCTCAGGAGTCTTAATTCCTGAAACTCTAACCATTGTACCACCTAGCTACCCTCAAGAATTCTCTTTAATTGTTAAGGGGAGGGAGCAGTACCCATATACCCATATATCATAGGCCAGATTTGATGGCAAATTGGATGCCTCAGGTCTGGAGGTGGATAGAAATAAGACACTCATAGTCCATCTAATAATTAACAAAAAGAGGTTTACTAGGCCAAGGAAGGGAAAGATATTTAAAACAGGAAGGGGTATTCCTCTTGAGGGGTTGATGATTCAGGACTGAGGATACAGATGATTCAGTTGAGCTAAGTTTTTCTGTACCACTGCTGGTCATTCTGCCAGTCTAGAGACTAATGCCTGAGAGAAGAGATCTACCCCCTCTTATCCTAACTATTTTTGTATTCAGGTCATCAGGAAGCTATCTCACTTGAGCCAATTAAATCTTAGGTACAATTTCAACATTATTTAAGGAAAAACAAGACCAATGATTCTTGAAATGTTGTCTGAGAACCTCTAGGGTTCCCCAAAGGCAAAACTATTTTCATAATAATGCTAAGACATTTTAATTTCTAATATATTAATACTGAGAGATACAGCCACTTAAATGAAAGACTTGGGAGGAGGGTCCTTAATAAACTATTAAGAACATAAATGAGTCCTGAGACCAGATAATTTGAACTAGACTAATCTGCCTAGGGCAAGGTCTTAAATAGTGCCCTTACCATATCATATCTACAAACACTTTATAAATCTCAATTTCTATATAGATGTGAATTGTTATTATCATAACTAATAATTCTCTCCCTGGCTGTCAGTGGCCTCTCCTTATTCTCCTCCATCTAGGAGCTTATTCATTATTTCAAACCTTATTCATTCATTGGATTTTTGATGGTTGATAGATTCTACAAAGTAGCAGTCTGCTGTTAATTATAACATCCTATGTTTCAAAAGCAAGCCTTGGGTAATTAGGATAATAACCACAGTGGGTTAAAATATGATGGGGAAGTCACTGGAGAGCTTATAAAACTGTGATAAGAACTGATGAAGATGGAAGAGATAGAAGTTGTCCAAGTACTGTGAAAGAGAACCTGAGATTGAAAAGTAATTCTAAGTCAAAATGGAATTAGACAAAGACAGAGAGAAAGAAAGAAAAAGAGAGAAAGAGAGAGAGAGAGAGAGAGAGAGAGAGAGATTGCTCTAAGGGAGAAGAGGTGAGGGTGTCTTCTTGGTTCCCAAGAAGCTTCTTTTATGTAAAGCATATGTCCATTGGGCAGTACTGTGGGAATTAAAATGTCTAACCTATAATATAAGAGACTAAGGCAGAGCTCTGAGCCAGTAGGATTTTACTGAAGGGTCCATGTGCCCCTTTAATGAAGTGGACCTCAGATCTTCCTCACAATCTAAGATCCTTCATTCTTTCAGAATTTTGTTTTTCAAGGGTTTGATATCCAAATATGCAAAAGAGACATGGTAAAATATATAATTCACCAGTTATAGACTGTGCTCTAGAGGGTCAAAAATGACATATGAGGAAAGGGATTGGGAGAAGCATGGGGCATTTCCAAGACTAAGTGTAAAATGGTCATCTGTTTATACTGAACAAGAGAGAATGGTCCAGAGGTACAAAAATAAATTGGAAGACTTTCCAAAGCATCAAGGCATCACACCCATGTTGGATTTGAACATGGAATTTGAGCAAAACAGAATGGAGATATCTTTGTCAGCATTCTTGTGGCTATTTAAGAGCGCCTCCTAACTTGTTTTTTTTTTTAAAGTAGTGAATATTACATTGAAGTTTGAGGCCTGCCATAAGAACATAATTATCTCCATATAGTTTTTGTAAATATCAAACTGAGTGATACTGATTGGAATCGAGTAGGAATCCACATGAATTATTTCTCACAGTTAGGTGGCACAGTGTATAGAGTTCTAGGCATGGAGTCAGAAAAACTCATCTTCCTGAATTCAAATCTGACCTGACATTTAAAAGTTGAATTTCCCTGGGCAAGTCACTTAACACGGTCTGCCTTGGTTTCCTCTTTTGTAAAAATGAGCTGGAAAAGAAAATAGCAAAGTACTCCAGTATCTCTGACAGGAAAACCCCAAATGGGGTTATGAAGAGTTGGACACAACTGAAATGACTAAACATGTCCACAGAAATCACAATACAAGACAAAACTTCAGAAATAAAGTTATCTTGAGCTCCATTTTTGAGGAAATGTCCAGGGATTCTTTATTTTGAAATTTTGTAAACCGCAAGCTTAGAAAAAGCAAAATGGTATAAAGGACCAAAGGATACCATGGAGAGGAGTACCTGACAACATTAGCTAGAGCTATGTTAAACCCAGTGACAAGAAAACAAAAAGAACCAAAAAAAAAAATCATGACAGAGTGACAACCAATGACATCTGCAAAAAGCTACTGGAGACATTTATTCTAAGAAAAGTAATGGTGTACTCATAACCAGAAGAGTCATCGAGGACAACATTGATATGGAAAAGCAATCCCCAGGTAGTTCCTACTGGAAGCCTATCAGGAAAGTAGTGCAAGTGATTCAAACTAAACAGGCCTCTTGGAAAAGTTTGTCCTCTGCCAGGTTCTGGGTTGTTGTTGTTGTTGTTATTTAATCATCTATATGGATTCTATTTGTTTCTCTTAACCCATAAATAAACTCTTTGATGTTTTCAGTTTTTTGATAATATACTTATAAAGAAAATATCAAATTCCCCATATTATCTGAAAGTAGGAAACTAGAAGGGAAAAAAAAAGACCTCCTCAAAATGTACCCAAGTCAATCAAGTGAGGAATTAGCAGGATGACATTATCTTAATGATGCAAATACCTGTGGAAAGTCTATGGATTTTTTTCTTTATCATATAATATCTTAGGTAGATTAGTTGACATTAAATTGAAGAGAAGTTCGTAATGGTAAGGGAGAGGAGGGAAAAGGAGAGACAGAGAGAGAAAGAGACAGGCAGACAGACATAGATATAGAGAGAGACAGAGACAGACAGACAGACAGACAGAGACAGACAGAAAGTGAAAGGAGGGAAGGAAGAAGGAAGGATGAGAATGAGAAAAGGAGGGAGAGAAAGAGCTGTGAAAGATGGAGGAAGAAAGAAAAAAATGGTATCATGAAGACACAGAAATGGGATGATGTCAAAGAAACTGTATCCTCTTCCTTAAAATTGACTCTGTGAGGCAAATAGGGCATCTTCATCTACTTCCCTTTCACCTTACCTTCCTTTCAAAAACAAAGCATTTTATTCACTCTTCTAATCTTGCATATTCATTGGAATTAAATGATGTATAGTTTCTACCAAATAGTATATTTCCTGTAAGGCTTCCCCTGTCCCCTTTTATTTTTTAAAATAAAGTAACTATCTTCACTTTTTTCTCAATTGCTGTTCTTGGATGGTAGGGCACAGACTCCTCAAGATTGCCACTACCGATCAAATTCTACTGATTCTAAGGGTGGAAATCTCCCTGGAAAGTTAAATCTTTAACCCTTAAGGAACCTGTTCCTTTTCCAGGCTGCGTAAGCCAGAAGGGAGAAAAAGATAAGACAAGAACTGATGTGATCCCATAATTGAGAGAAGCTATGGGGTCAGTGGAAAAGGAGGAGCAATCCCCTTAGTCACAATAAGCTAGTGTTACAAATGCTTGTCATTACTATTATCATGCCTTCTTTGGCAACTACAGCATATTAGCACATATTTATTGAATACCAGGTGTCATGGAGCCCTCTTCCATCAATACAAGTGCTGTTCTGATGCCTCAGAATTCCTTTCTTTTTATCTATCTTTATTATACTTGAAGTGGAAGGAAAAGAAAAGGAAGAAAGTGATTTTCCTCTCCATTGTCAATGGCAAAAAATTTCCCCAGAATTGGGGAGTGGGGGAGGAAGACAGATGGATTGATACACAGGATGTCAAGGTGACCCTGCCATTGAATGAAGAAGGACAATGGACAGCTTATGGCTCTCCCTGAAGCTCAAAAGAGAAAAGCTGCCTGCTATCCCCAATGAACGACTTGCTTCCAATCTTCGTCACTGGTCTCTTACTCTCTATTTCCAGACCTCCCCTGAGTCACAGGCCATAGACCAAAGCACAAAACATAGGCAGCTCTGAAAAGGAGGAAAGCAGGGTAAGACCTTGGAGGTATATTTCCCACATGCCATTACCCAGAAGTATTTGAGGAGATAAGCTAAAAATCAGAAAAAAAGAAGAAAATGCAGATTGTGCGTCAGAGGACAAGCTTTCCAAGATGTAGAGCATATCTTTGTTTACACTATAAGTATATTTACATATTGTCTATGTGGACAAACAAAATCATTGAATACTATATATTTAGATTATTCCATATAATAGGGAATGTAATGCATGAAATACATATATAATATATAATAATTTATATAATATGTGATATTATATATAATATTCATATAATAGAGTAATAAAGTCTTTTTACATATGCCAGATTCCAGTACATACATACAGGTAGAGAACTCTGTAACTATAGAAAAACACTCTTTTTTTTTTTCTTTCTGGCAATAATGAGCCACAGGAAATTCTCATGCCTTAGGAAAATGGGAAGTCTCTCAAGTGCCAAAGATGTGTTGCATGTGTTTGCTCTCTATAACCCTGATACTGAAGTCATCCTATTCTCCACCTGCTGCTCTGCCATAGACCCTAGATGAGAACCAAGCAATAGAAAGTGTTGGTCTTAGCCGAGTGGTCTTCTGTGAGTGAAAATGAAGCCTGAAATCAGGTATGATCTCAATCTAGGGCTACTGACCCCACTTATTAACCCACTACTTCCTTAGCCAGGAAATTACCCTATCTAAGAACTACCTTCTGAAAGCTGCTCTTAGGCAGCCACAAAGAGTGGTCAGAGTAGGATAATGGGAAGGATATTACCAAATTACATCTAAGTGGCACAGATGATGGATGTTGTATCTGGAATCAGAGAGACACAGTTTTGAATAGTGCCTCTGACATTTACTAGTTGTGTGAATCTAGGCAATTCACTAAATCTCTCTCAGCTTTGGTCTTATAATTTTTCCCATTTTACAGATGAGAACACCTAATTCCCAGGTTATAAGGAACAAATAATACATGAAAAGCATTTTATAAGACCTTAAAGGATTATGTAAATGTTAATTATTGCTTTAATTTTATATAATTATTCATACTATTTAATAATTTTATAATATAATGTAATAACTTTTGTATAATAATTATTTCTAGCAAAGAACAAGCTACAAAATGGTAATTCTGTTTCTAATTAACTATATAACCTTGACAAGTTACCTAGCCTCTCTGGGAATAGTCTGATCCAGCCCAAGTTTATTGTCAGTCATTCAAGCAATAAGCATTTACTAAGCACATATCAGGCACTGTGCTAAGCACTGGGGATACAGAGAATAGCAAAAAAAAAAAAAAAAAAATCAATACTTTTCCTTAAGGACTTCACACTCCAATGGGGAAGACAATAGGCAAATAACTACAAATACTTGTACAAACAAGATCTAGACAAGGATAAATCAGAAATAATTAATAGAAGGGAGGGATTAGGAAAGACTCTTGGAGAAACCAGGATTTGAAACATGCTAGGAAGAGAGATGAAGAAGGAAAGTTTTGTCAACTATAAAATAAAGGATTTGAACAAATTCTGTCTAAAGGCCACCTATCTCTTTCTAATCTTGTGATTTCTAAATCATAAAATTCCATAGAATTAATATGTGCATAGAGCCTTTGTATTTCTACCATAGCTTAGCTCATTTTATAGTTGATTCTTAATTATCTGAGTGTAGACAGCTGTATTACTACATTACTCCTTCCACCAGGATAGAAACATTCAGGATTTGGCCTGGGTGCAAACAATGACATGATGAGTACATGTTTCTGACAAACTGTGGATCTCTGACTAGATCTCTCAGTCAAGCATAAGTGATGATTTGGACATCATTTATGCCTCTTCTTTCCCTTTGTTGATATGGCCTCACTAATTTAGTTAAGTGAGTTAGTTGATTATACCACCAAATTAGTTTGTTTCTTTCTCCCCCAATGGCAAAAAAAAGGAAAAAGAGAGAAAGGAGAGAAAACAAATTTTTATTTTCAGGAGGAATGGGGGAAAATATTTTTAAAGCCAACACAATATAAAGCACTGACTCAGGCAGGAAAGGATCCTAGTCCTTGATGTTTTATGGATTTGCTTTTATATGAAGGAGCCTCCCATTTTTTTTTTTTATTTTTCAGGTTTCTCAGATAAATCAATATTCCCAATATGATCTCCCTTTGCACAAAATGGAAAGGCAATATGGCTGGCTCAGTAGGAAAAGACTTGACTCCTAAGTAGGAAGTTCAGGGTTCAAACTCTGGCTCTATGTACATAATAAACAGAATTTAAGTGACTTTCCAAGACCACATAGATAATAATCATTCAACAAGCATCTATTAAGCACCTACCATATGCCATACATTGTGCTAGATCCATGGAGGGAAGGTTCTTTGTTAACGAAATTGTAAGAGAGTGTATTTTCTTAGGGACCAAATGAAGAGAAAAGGAATCTTTTGTTTAAGCAAATTGGGGGACAAGTTTAGTTTTCTGGAAAGGCAGATTTTCTCCAATATCTCACTGACATTATCTCTGTTTAGTAATTCTAAAGACCCTGACAGAAATTATGTACTTTGGTTTTATCATTGTTACAGAACTTCTTCATTCTCTCATTGCTCAATAACTGTTTAATGTGAGTTAAAATTGCTTGAGAAAGGGAACTGCTTTTGTGATTTCACAAGCCAAATTCTGTCAGTAAGAAATCTCTTTCCAAACAGAATGTTTGGATGTTAATAAAAATGTGTCTCCAGCAGATTTAGCTAAAACACTGGGTATGGAGTGTTTTTCCTCAGCACTGTTGTTGGCAAGGTTCTCCAAATATTTCTATTCACCGATGACAATGTACTATTTGTACGGTGTGCCACACTGAAAAATCTCCTCAAGAACAAAGAACTGGGCTAAGGATAGGATTGAAGAATGGGGTCAGATCACACTTAGGAGACAATTCAGTTTTTTCCATTATTCCAAACGCTACCTGCAATGATAACCCATCTTTTAAACATTAATATCTTAGTAATGATAATACATAGATATCCAAAGAAACATAATTGCAGGCTGCACAAAAGAGGATGTCTGCATGTCATACAATGTTACCAACAATGGCTCGTATACAAGAAGTGTCATATAAGACATCCTCACTGGAAGCACAATAAAAAAGGAAGTAGGTACACTGCATAGTAAAAACAAGGGATAATAGATGGACTTGATCACTGCATTGCATTGCAAGACAGAAAAAAAGAAAACTAGAAGATCTCAATTGTTTTTGGTGGCTCCTCTGTGAAAGATTTACAGAAAGACATAAACAAGAAACATATAGAATGTAAAAGATCTAGGGAATTGTGATTTGAATTGGTGGAGGCAGCTCTCTGAAGAAATCAGAGCTCCAAAGATTATCAAGGATTTACAAAACAATTCAATTCAGGCCCAAAAGAAGAATACCAGAAATGTTCTGAAATGGAAAGATTGTTATGAATGAAAAATCAAGTCTACATATGGATAGATAGATAGAAAGGAGACAGAGACTGAAGTGGCAGGGGAGGAAAAGGATAGAGTTCATTTGAATGTTGGAATTCTGGTAGTTTTGTTACAAAATCATCCCCATAATATATAAACTTTGTATAATTTGAGCAAATGTTGAAGCTATTTCCATCTTCCCCATTCCTTATTCTCTCTCCTTGGGATGCTACCCTGGGTCCTTCAAAAGGAAGGGTTCTAAGGAAGATCAAATGAGACAATGAATGAAAAATGCTTTATAAAACCTAAAGTTTTATTGAAATGATATTTAACATCATTACTATTATTGGATATCTAGTGCTGGACAAGTCATTTTATCTCAAGCCACCTCAGTTTTCCAATCAATACAATGAAGAAGGTAAATTTGATGATCACCAAGTTCTGTCTAATGTGAAGAGTCTATAGTTTTGTAATTCTACTTAGATTTCCCCCACTCCTTCTTTGCAATAAACTTAAAATGTTTTTCTTCTCTCTCTATCCCATACAAATCTATCACATTTTAAGGGAATGAGATCTTCCTTTTGTTCAGTGGAAATTTTCCTTGGTTCAAGTTAAAGCCATTTCTCTTAGATTGGTCTTTGATAAAGATGGACACAAAACAATATAGTGAAAAGAACTCTTTATAAAAAGACCTTCCTCCAAATCCAGCTTCTACCACTTGCAACTTTTATAACCTTAGATAAGTTACCCAACATCTCCAGGCATCACTTTTTCCATCTGTAAAGAAAAGATACTGGACAGATGGTTTCTATGGCCCTTCCTAATTTAAAATCATATCCTTTTGGTGAACAACTTATTCCAATTCTCTCAACCCATTCACCATGAAGGTGTCTGTGTGGAACCACAGAAAAACACTTTCTTCTCTCTCTCCTCATCAAACCATACCTCCAACATTGACACGTTTGTTCCATCTGTCACATTCCTCTTCTCCTTAGCCCATCTCATCCAAGAAGTCCTTCTTCTATTATCTCTGTCCCCCTTAACCCGGTTTCTGACCCAAGGATGCTTATGATATTACTGGGGAGTCAAAGCATACAATTATAATGATCCATAGATTATTTTAAAATTATCCTTTTAAAATTAGTAACACAAATGCTAAACACAAAACGCTAAAGCAAAGATTGAACATCCAAGTTCTAAAAGGAAGTGAAATAGAAGAAAAGAGGTATTCAAAAAAGGTAAGTTAGCAGCCAGGCAGTCTGACTGGTGAGCTTTTCACTCTGCATCTCGATATTGCTAATTGTTGTGAAGTCCAAGGGAGAAAGAAAATAGGCATTTCAGTCTAAATGAATCAGCCTGACATGAGTCAAAACCAGTGGGAGGAAGTAGCAAGACATAATCGGGAGAAACAGGAAATAAATTGATTAACCTGAAGCAGTAGTTGAGTTGGGGAGTAAATAAAAGAGCAAGTATCGGAGGTTGAGGACCAGTGGATATTGGAAGGTAGTAGCCTACAAATGAAACGATCACTTATTTTAGAATTAGAAATTTCAAGAACCAGTTTTCCTACCAATTTGATTGTGAGTTGGGACAAATCACTTAATCTCATAAAAGGGAACTGAACCTCCATTTGCCTTTCAAATAGAAAACGGGATTAATATGAATGCTACCTGTTTCAGGATGCTTTTATAAGGATCAAATGAACTTTGTTAAGCAATTTATAGTTTTAAAACTATAATGTATATGAAAACTTACATTTTTATGATTATTGAATGTATGCCTGAGGTACTTATATTTCTATACCCAAACCAGGAGGGACCCACAATTTTTAAGCAGGAGAGTGATGTGATTTAGATACCAGTGAGTGCCTGCTTGGTTAATAACAGGAATGTCAAATGTTAAGTATCTCCAAGCATTGAACCCACACTGCCTTTTCTCTCTACCAAAGTACCTATTCCTATTCCTATTTTGAGGAAGGACCCAGATCAGCCAATATTTTACTCTCAGGATTTCATAAATATCTGCTCAACAATTCCCTTTTATGTGCTGTCTTCCCTTATTTGTAACGTAAGCTTATTGAGGATATAGACCATCTTTCTTTTTTACTTATATTTGTATCCCCAGGGCTTAGCACAGAGCAAGGCCATATAAGCTCTCTTTCCATATATATGTATATATGTATGTATGTATGCATGTATAAGTATACAAAGGCTTGTTGGCTTAAGTTGAATACTGAACATGTTCCACCTGAGGCTTTTGAATCACTGTTGACATTTGATGGAGTGGAAAGCAATAAGCTATCTCAAGACAGCCTTATCAATGCAGACTTGAATGACAAGAGGTTGATCATCAGCTAATGGAGAGGTACCAATCAAACATTTCACACAGAGAAAAGGAAAAGACACACACACACCCCTCCCTTAGCAAGCTCCCTAAAACACAGAATCCAGAGAACAACATGCACCCATCAGAGAAGGCTCAATAATGCAGCCATGCTCTTCTTGACCTCAGAGACTCTTTAGAGCTCTCCAAAGAAAACAGAAAGTGTTATGAGTCCATACAACAGTGAACAGTCAACTGCTATAGACCATTTTTTCCTTAGCTTCACTGCCTCTCAACATAGGCAGTCCCTTTTTACATTATGCAACACAAGGCAGCAATAAATAATTATTTCCTTCCCTTTATAGGGTACTATTATTATACAGCTCCTGATTTTCATCACTGCCCCTAGCTAGAGCTTCCTGAAGGGATCTCAAAATTGTGGCTATTTCTATTCCAATTTACTTTATTATGCCATAGATTATAAACATTCCATCACCCTGCATTCTACCTACTGAGACTCTCTTAGTTCTTCTAACAAACCCATTAATGCCTGTATTTTCAAAGTGTTTCACTATTAATAACAATTTTGAAATACATACCTTCCATAAGAATGCCTTGACCACATGGGCTGAATGCACCCTTTCCTACATATTACCCAGCCATATGTGTTCCCCATGTGTGGGCCTTCCATGTGTGCTCTCAAATCCATCTGTTTTCTGCCTATGTGTGTATACACACACACACTAGTGATATGGTAACCAATGGGAAGATATTCTATATGAACAGAAAGTCTTTTCTTGTAATTTTATTTGCTTTACCATTTAATTAAATCTTTTGCTTTGAATTAAAGTGTAACTTGATTCCTATAATGGTTGGTTTAAAAAAAAAGGAAATACATTATCAGGAACTCATATGTTGTGATTTTGAGGCTCTACCTCCCATTTTATATTTAGTAAATTGATACAAATAGATCTTAAGTAATTCACCCAGAGTTTCAGCTAGTAAGTATCTGAAGCCAAATTTGAACTTAGATTTTCTTATTAGCTGCCTCTAGAGTTTAAGTTCCATGAGGGTGGTAACTTTATCTTATATAAACTTTATATGTCCTCCAGCATAGTAGGTAATTATTAAAAATTATTAAAGATTGGATGAATTAATGCATAAACTAAAAAAAGATTCCTTATGTGTCAACAGTTTGGTATATAGTGAGAACCTAAGAACTGAATGCTGATTTCAAAACTTTTGAAGCAAAAATTAGAAGATGGTACCCAATAAGCAGCATTTATTTCCAATCCTATACAGAGGATGGAAAAAAAATTTGTTTACATTTTCTATGTTTCTACCAAATTAGATTCAAAATTGTATGGGAGGTGGTTTTCTTTCATACATAATAAGCAGTAAATGGACCCTGCCTTGAACCTGTTGTTTTCCCAGCTCCCTGGTCTAATAAAAAAAAAAAAAAACAGTAGTGATTATCATTATATTCAAGTGACTTCAGAACAAAGTAAAGCAAAATAAAGTTTGATTGATGATAACAAGACATTTATTAGCATAGTAAGTGTTAGGCAATGACTAAAAGAATGATTGCATCCTTCAGTGCAATTTAATAAATTTTTATTTCAGTACAATAGCCCAGTAGAAACACTCACACACATGAGACACACACACAAATTTCAAGAGTGGGAGGAAAGTTAACTTTAAAGATCTAGCTACATAATTCACTTTTAAGAAAATATGGAATTTCCTTATTTTACTTTAATTTTGAAATGAAGATAAAATTCACAAAGTTGTTGAATTCATCTCTCCTTCTCCCCATCCCTGAACTAGATACTACCCAAGAGAAGCACAAATCCACAAGACCCCAGTTAAATATCATTTATAAGAAGGAATGAAAAGATCAGAAAATAGACTTTGAAAAAACAGACTAGTAACACTCAGAGGAGATAGCATGAGAGACTGGAAATTGTCCAAACAGCAGAATGTCGTGATTTAATCATCTAGAGGACTATAGTCATGAGATTAAGGTGAGAGGTCTGGTTGCCATGTTGAGCAGTTAGCTTCTCTTTGCTAGTGCCTTCAAGCCCCAGGCAGCTGTTCAGAAGGGGAGCTAACTTGAAGAACGTTTAGCAAGATAATGATAAACACAGCCTAGCAACTGGTAAAAGGCAACTCGAAGTTCACACCATACTGTTGGAGAAAACTTCCTCAAAATCAGACTTGTCAGAAATAAAATGGGCTTCCTTGAGATGGCAGATTCCCCCTTCTGAAAGATATCATAGGAAAAGGCTGGACAACTCTTTGTCAGGGAAGATTTCTTTCATGTATAGACAAGACGGCACTATAGTCCCTTCCAACTCTCAAATTCTATAATTCTGTGACTGTGGGTCAATAGAATTCTTAGTCCATCAGAGACATAACTTGTCTTTGCTTGAGGCAGTTGAGTGGGCTCACTGACAAATGCTCTTCTCAGCATTGATTTGGGACTTCATATAGCCCAACGAAGTAGGACAATTTTGATCAGTGGTAAATTCTCTGCTTTTGCCAATCAGAAGAACTCTTCAAAAAAGGATGGATAATCAACAAGTATTGATCAACATATATATGTACACTGAGTACCTCATATGTGTTTGTCATAATCTCCCAAGTGCTCATTAGATTTGCAGCTACAAAGTACTAGTGTTGCAATTGTGTTCAGATGAGCTTTCGGGGATGGTACATCAGAGATCTAACAGGACTAAAACTCCCATATTTGAGGTGCAAAAAATGTTCCTTTGCATCGGTTCTTAACCAATAATTCTTATTTATTTTATCACCTTATGGTTACCATAGTGACCTTCAGGTCCTTATCAGAGAACAAATTTACCAATATCCTAAGCCTAGTTAATTCTAGACAAATTTTTAATGGGATTATCTAGAATATTCTTCAGGAGGCAAGGTGCATTCTACCTTACCTTTCTCAAAGTATACTTATTCTGAAGATTCTGGGGAGGTGTATCCAGGAGGAGTATCTTTCCCGAGACCGTTCATGTTAATGGTTAGAAAGCCTGAGAATAGATTTAGGATGAAACAAGGGC
Organism: Antechinus flavipes; assembly: GCF_016432865.1. NCBI lineage: Eukaryota > Metazoa > Chordata > Mammalia > Dasyuromorphia > Dasyuridae > Antechinus > Antechinus flavipes. Next base: position 82,757,124 of record NC_067402.1, read on the forward strand.
TAGTGGAGGGGAAAAAATCTTGGTGATAGTTGAGATTCTCTAGACCTATTGAGCAGATAGAATGAAATGATTTCCAAAGTCCAGACTAAATTCATTTCTTGTTTGTTTAGGGTGTTTTGTTTTGGAAATAAAGGAGAGAGCAGGAGGTAGAGAAAAAGATATTCTAAAAGAGTAAAAGGTTAAAGTTATCCCATAGACCACTAGGAATGATATCTATCCCCTTTGTGATGATCTGTCTGACCTAACTACTTAGCAAGCAGATCTCTGACCTGGTAAATTTTAAAAATCAGGCAAGACATTTAAAGGACATTCAGTCACTTAAGGTGTTTGACACACTTACAGAGAATACCTGGCACAGAGTTCAAAGAGGAAGAGAGGTGAAAGTCTCCAAAATTATACCAATTCCACACATTGTGATGTTTCCTTTAGTAAGATCCAAAATTATTACAAAGAAATATGTTTAATCATCCACATTAGCAATGGACATGAAAATTTAATGTGTCTAGTTGAGGTATCAAATTTGAAGCCTGAAGCCACAAGTTGCCCACAAAATTTTCAACTACTGCCTAAAACAGATAAAAATGTAATTGGAAAGGTTTCACAAATAAATGAATAAAATACAACACAGCGGATATAAATTTGAAGTTTTTCTAAATTAATATAATCCCATAAAAATGTGTTTCTTTTTTGAGTTTGACACCATTGGGCTCAATTACTATCACATTAGGAAAAATAACTCATTGGTTTATAGGTCTATGCCCACATATATGTATAAATGCATATCTAATTTATAGAGATTCTATACACATATACATGCATTTATATAAACATGTATATCTTTACATTTATGTTTTTGTATATGTATATGTATACATTTATGTTTTTCTGTATGTATACATATATGACAGAGAATCATTGAGAAACAAAAAGACACATGCTTTTAATATACCACAGGCTGCAATATATTACTAAGAATGATTTTGAATAAGAAATAGTGTCTGAAAACATCAAAGACATATATAAATTACCACTGACAAACAATAGATGTACAGATTTGAGGTTAAAGTAATGCCCTCAAGATAGGGCTTTGGATAGATCTTCCATGAATGATAAAAATAATGATTCTTCAAGATAAAAGTGGATGATGTGTGGTCTGCCCAGGTGGAAGAAATACCAAACCAATGAGATTGGAGATACATCTAAATAAGAGAAACCTAGAACTGAAACTACTTCCAACTTCTTTGAGACCAGAATTTTCCAAACCTTGTTTGGAAATCAAAACAGCTTCCCTGAAATAATTCTAACCCAACCCAAATTCAAGTTAAATCCTTAAGAATTGAGAAGTCTCTCTCTCATTTAGAGACAAATAGAAGGCAGCAAATTGAAAATATTCTGTATAGTGTCCATAGCTCTCACTTCCTTATTTTATCTCCTCTGTCTCTCCCTGCCCACTTCAACCACATCCTTGGTCCCTTACTTAACTTCATTAATTGTATTTTGAGATCTCCCAGATCTCATAAATTAGTCTGGACCCAATGCAGAGCCTCTTGAGACATTCTTTATTCTCCCAGTAGCTGCTGATGATTATTATATATTTTAATTAAACCCAGTGAGTGAAAATGTTCCCAGGATCACACACATAAACAATAACTTTCTAGCTTCTTTAATTATCCCTCGACCTTCTCCTTTCCTGCCTGAAGCCTGGGAGAAGAGACGCAGCTGATTCACTCGGTTTCCTTCTTTCTTCCTGAGAATCTCAGCACAAGCAACTATCATTAGCTGTTCTAACTCTCTTGTTCTTCCCCAGGATGTTCTTCCTGTGTCCAGTGGTGCTCAGCAGAAGCAACCTCCTTTCTCTCATCTCTCAAGAAAAGTTAAATATATGTCTGGATCACTGGAGTAGGTAGCTCTTTAAATTACCCATTGAAGTGTCTCCCCCAGTCTGTCTGTATCAATCATTAAATCAACAAGCTGTTGTTTTGTGCTAAGTCTGTGCTAAGCACTGAACATAATCAAGTATCCCTGATATCCCCCCTTTTTTCTCCTAGAGGGTTTGGCAATTTTTTTGTTATCACCATTATTATATGAATTATTATGTTATATTATATTCGTTATCATTTGTTATTATTTTCATTTTATACTCAGCATCCCAAAATCTCTATTGGTCCATTCCATCCTCAGTTAACCAAGCAGTTGTGCTCCTTTTCTAAGGCTATCAAACTGAGTAATCAATTTAATAAATTTTTTAAAAGGACATAAAAAACTTATTTTTTATCTAGGCTAAATTATGGCTAGATTTCTATATTAGGGGAATTCTTAGACCTCCTCTTTAAAGGTTATCTCTCTCATGCACCAATTGATACTTTTGCCCCACTCCCTCCCATCCCCTGGGTGCCAAGACTGCTCTGATGCTGAAAGGTCAGCAGCAGGCCTACCTTCCCAGTCCACATCAAGGGAAGTCACTAGGCCCCCAGACAGCTCCTGCCTCCACACTCTGGGAACAAGGAGTGGGTGTTTTTAATTACTTTCCATGCCAGCAAGTGGTCAGTTCTAGAAGGAATTACTCATTAAGCTATTTCTTTTTTATCCCAGAAAAAAAGTCCTTCTGGCTTCAGAACAAACAGTAGCTCTCATAAGTACTTGCATTTAGAATCATTGGCTAAAATTAAGCCCTTGTTCACTAGACATTTTTAGACAGAGTAATTTTTAACTCCTGCCATATGATAAGTAATCTGTTCGATTAGTAAAAAACCACTCACCATATTTTTACTTAGAATAAATTAAAGTTTTGTTTGTGCCTTATTGGAACACAATGTACTGAAGGTGGCAAAGTACTCCCATAAATACAATACATATATGGGATCACCTCCAAGTCGTCTCCATGGACATATCATTCAGTAAGCAATTATTTATTGAGTGTTGTTGTTTTTCAGTTGTTTTAGTCACGTGCCATTATTTGTGACCCCATTCTTGACAAAGATACTGGAGTGATTTGCCATTTCTTTCTCCTGCTCATTTTTACAAATGGGGAAATAGAGGCAAATAGGGCTGAAGGACTTGACCAGGGTCACACATGTAGTAAGTGTTTAAGGCTAGATTGGTGTCAGCTCTAGCACTATGTACTGCATTTATTGAGCATCTCATACAGGTGAGATAACATTTGTAAAATGCTTAGCACAGTTCCTGGCACAGAGGAAAGGCCTAATAAAGCTTTCTTGTCTGGTCCTTCCTGAAGGACGTGGCATGGAATGACACTGGAAAGATAGGCAAGAACCAGATTCTAGAGGTCCTCGATTGCTAAGCTAATATGCTTGTCCTTTATAGAGCTGGAAACGGAGAGGCCCTGAAGGATCTGAGGAAGGAGTGATGTGGTCAGACCTACATGTGGCGGATAATATGAAAGGATTGGAGGAGAGACTAGAAATGGGAAGATCAGATAGGATGAGGGGATCCTAACTATGTCAGAAGAGAAGAGAGAAAGATATGAAAGATATTATGGGTATCGAACTTGATTGATGGGGATAGAACTTGACAAATGACTGAATATATGGAAAGGTGGGGTAAATTGAGAAAAGAGAAGAAAGGTGAAAAATAACTTCTGAGCCCAAATGAATAGGAAGAATATCTGTAGAAATAGACTTTGGTAAGGAGAAGGTTTGAAGTATACTTGACATGGAGATAAAACCTTTGATAAGCTACTTCAGGCCTACCTTGTCCTTTTGACATCTGGAAAATCCATTCTTCTTTCAACCTTTCCTTTTTCTGTTGAGAGCATCATCATCACTCAGCATCACAACCTCCAAGTTATTTCTGCTCTTGATTCCCCCTCACCACAATCACCCCATGACCAATCAGATGGCACCAGTTCTGACTCTAACATCCCTATATTTATTCTAAGTTCTATATTCAAATCATCACCGCTCTAGTTAAGGCTCTCATAACATCTTGCATGGACTACTGAAATATCCTTCTAATTTGCCTCTCTCTCTCTCCAATCTCTCTCCTCTCCATCCTATCTTTCTTTCCCCTCCAACCTGCAAATTGATATTATTGGAGCACAAATTCAACTTATTTCCTGGCTTAAAAAGTTTCTGGTGCTCCCTATTGGGCTTTCAGGACAAATATGAACTCTTTTGTCCAGCATTTAAAAACCTTTAAAATCTGGATCCCAACCTATCTTTCCAGTCATTGCTTTCCTTCATATACTCTAAATTCTAACCAAGCTATATGGACTGTTTGCAGTCATACACAAAAGACATGTCATCTCTTGCCTCTGTGTCATTGCATAGGCTGTTCCCTCTTCTTGGAAAGCCTTCCTATTCAACTCTGCCATTCAGGTTCCCCAACTCTATTCAAGGTTCAGCTCAAATGGTGTCTCCTACATGTATTCTTTCCTTACCTCTTCACTGCGTATATTCTCCTATTTAAAAAAAAATAAACCTAAAAACTTTGCTTTATATGAAGTCAGTTTGGTTATAATCCAATATATGAGTTCCTAAAAATCCCTTTGCTTTGCAAAATCATACAGTAAAACTCACTGGGTTTATGGGGGAATAGGGTTGGGTCATAGCACTCAATAACTTCATTATGCATTAAATGAAAAAAATAGGAACCTAATTTTTTTAAAAAGCATAGCACTTTTATGCATGTTAAATTGTTATGAAATACATAAATACTACAATGACAAAATCTTGCATCACCCCCAACACCTCCAAAAGTAAGAAGAGGACATCTTTCAGCCTCAATTTCAGGGTACAGAGCACCTACAACTGGAGTGGAAGATGGGGTTCAGAGGAGAATGAATAGATGCAGACCATCCTTTCTCCAGCCACTCCTACTACTACACAAAATATGCGATGAATATTGCTCTTTTCCTTGGAAAAGAACTTCAAGTTAGCTTGTAGAAGTGAGCATCTGAAGGGTTATAGCTTGTGAATTATCATGAAGCAGTGGGAAGAGGATTATTTGAAATTAGGAAGAAATTTGTAACACCAGACATGAATGAGTATGGCTCTTCATTATTTCTCCCTAAAAGAAATCATGCATAAGCAAACAGGGAATTCAATTATGCTCAAATTGTTTCCTAATATTCAATTGCTTTGGAACAAATTCTCATTTTCAAAACAACTGATTTATTTTATATTTACTTATCTGTGTTCATCTTATTTTCCTCAGTAGAATGTAAGCACTTTAAGAGCAAAGATTTATTTGGTTTTGCCTTTGGATTTTTGGCAGCTAGTACATTCCTTGCATAGAGTAAGAGTTTGTTGGATGAATGAATTAATAAATAATTGAATTAACGAATGAGCAAATTAATAAGCAAATGAAAGAATGAATTCAATTTGAGAAATCTTGCATTTAGAACATCCAGGTGCCTGTTCCATCCATGTGGAATGTACAATTGGAAATAATGGAGCTCATGTGAGAAGAGGTCAGGACTGGAGATGCAGATTGAAAAGTCACCTACACTAGAAGTAATTGTCAAATAATCCAATTGGTTCATCAAGGAAGTAAACTGAGAGAAAAAAATAGAAGAGGGTCAGGTAGAGATCTTTATATTCTGGATAAACATCCACTTAATGTATCAATAATGGGGACTATATGTTAGAGAGTCTTATCATGAATTTCAGAAATTTGTAGGTTAAAAGGAGAGTCTAAAATGTTTAAGCTGAATTACTGTGACTTCAGTGTCCCATCTACCTCAAATAATAATGCAAGTTTTAGCTATCTGCTGCCTTGGCTCATTTTGAAGTCCTATCTCAGGGCCAAGATTGCATGAGATTTTGACAATACCATTAAAGGGCAAAACTCTCCACATGGGAATTTTCTTGAACAAAGGGGTTTTATAGCTTTTAAGAATAAGAAATTGTCCAGGTATCATCTCATCAAATGACTTGATTTTTATACTTAGTTTGTCTTTGGCTTTCAAAAAAAAATTTCTAGATGTTGATGACACAGAAAATGGAAACAAAAGATTATGTAGATTGCAGAGTGGTTTTTGGCCAACAGATACATGTCATAAAAAGTCATTTCCTCCACTCTCATCTTATCTCCTATATTAGAGTTTGTGGACAGAATAGATTCCAGGTCAGGGATCCACTTTCCCACAGATCACTATTAGGTCACTTCTAACTGGTGAGTAATTGAATGGAACCAGATGGCGACCTACAGAAATATGTCAAGATATGCAAGGTACCATTTAGAAAAGCAAAGTTTTATCTCTTCCTCTAGTAAGGGAAAGGAGAAAATAAGGGGAGACAGGGAGCAAGTAAAAGAAAACAGTCAAAAGGAAAAAGAAAGGAAGAAAGAAAAGTTTGAAGAAAGGGAGATAGAAATAAAATCACAGGATGATGTCATGGTCAGACCACCAGCTCAGAGAAACATTAGCAATCATCTTTGTCAGAAAATCCTAAGAGGTCTATGAAACCACATAGGCTGACTTTTTTTTAATTCAACTCATTTTACAAATGAGGAAACTGAAGCTTAAGGGAAAATGACTTTTCCAAGATCTCAGAGTTATTACATAGCAAAATCAGGATTTTGTCCCAGGTCTTCTTGCTCTAAATCCAAGGTTTCTTCTGCTAAAGCAAAGATGTTGAGAAAGAATACAGGACTTTTAAAAGTCAAAGTGACCTGGGTTTGAATACTGTGAGACACTGGGCAGGTCATTTCACCAGAGACAGTTTCCTTATCTATAAAATGGGGAATTACAGCTACTTCCCTGGATCATTTAGATGACCACAAGACTAAGGTTGGGTTTTTTAAGTACTTTGCAAACCTTAAAGCAAGATACAAAACATCCCCCCAAAAAAATCTAACTGCAAATTTAAGCTTTAAAAAACTTTTTAAAAGATTTTTTGAAGCAAACTACATAAATGTTGGCTACCATTATTTTACCGTAAAGATTTTGCTTTTGACATATATAAAAAGTAAGGACTAAAGCATTATCACTGTACTCAAAGTCATTGGTGGTAGATGAAAGCTTTGAACCAAAGAGACAAAAAAGAGAATTTGAACATCAGAAACATAGTAAAAATTCTATTTAACAAAACTTTTTCATGACATATATTTGGATATTGAATTACTCTCTTGGCATATTATTTGAACCTAGTCACATGTCGTACAGTCTTAGGAACATGCTTGCTTACTATAAAATCCTGCTGTCACATGCTGAGTTACAAAGTAGTTACCAAAATTGCCCTAACAATGGTGCTGGATGAACATGACAGGGGTGCTCAGCAATTACTTGCTAATTGACTGGTTATATAGGAACTAGACTGCAACCAGGCATTTTTTCTTATGCTTAAAAGAAATCAAGCTTTTATGGCTGCCCCTGAAAAAACAAACAAACAGGAAGAGGTCAACTTGAGCCAAGATGTTTTCTTCCTTCCCTGGGTTCATTTGTACAGTCAAGTTTAACCTGCCTATTGACTTAGGTCAGATGGATATGGCCAAATTTAGTCAATACCATTAACCACTTGTTTAAAGAAAAAAAAAATTTTTTAGGTCTTTCTTTCCTTAAGGACCTTGGAGATGATACCTAGTGATCAATAGCGTACAGATCTTCAGTACCCTGCCCTGGACTCTAACCTTCGAAAAGAAACTTGAATTTGTTGAGCAAAATTTGTCTTTGAGACTTTTTCCCATAAGTAAAATTCTCAGAAGCCTTGAATTTTCTATAAACTGTTGATTTCCATGTTCATTTCAAAATGATTCCACTTGGGGGGTTCTGTAAGCAAAGCTCATGAATTCAAGAAATCTAGTCCTGCTGCTATTTTGAGAAACAAGGGAAATCTACCTACCTTAAATTCTGATTTAAATTTTTTATTCTTTTCTAATTAACATTTTTAATAACAACACTAGCACCATGGTTTCTTCCTTCATCTTTCCTTTCTAAAAACAAACGCCATGTGTCTTGGTGTAAATGCTTTCACTGGGTGGCTGTTCTACCCCCTCTGTTTTCCTTCAAATAGAATAATATGAGTATTAATGTTGCCACTTCTTATTTCTTTGTGTTGGTGTTAAACACTCACACAATGATTCTATTCCGCTTTGTCTCTTGCTCTAAAAGGCTCCCCCATTGGATTCTGAAGGTCACTTCCCGCTGGGGTCCTGGGCCTGAGCCATTATGAATTCTATTCATTTCTTGTTTCATTGCCTCAGTTTTGTATCTGTCTTTGTTGGCCCCTGGGTTGAGGGCTGGGCTGTAGGGTGGGGAAGGTGGCCAGGCTGTGGACTGCCAGTGTCTCAGGGAGTTATGGGGCCCGTGAATCAGATGTGATTGTTTCCCAATGGTTGCTTATTTTTCCTAATTTTATAGGATGGGCTCTGATTTATACAAGTGTATGATTGTTGACACAGTCAATAAAATGTAAGTCAATACCATAAACGTGGCTGATGAGAGCTGGTGTTTTTTCCCCCTTTCCACCCCATTTGCTTCGATTTTTCCTACTGCATAAAGAAACGCATTGTTGGCAAGATTAATGAAGAGCTAGCCGTTAGGAGGAGTTCAGTCTGGGGAGAGTCAGAAAATGTTTGGCCACAGCTACAAACGTGCTCTTAGAGTAGGAGAACTCAAGCAGGCTCCAAGGAGTGACTTGTGGACACTTGTGTGATAGGTAATGGATGCCCTGGTCCCCACTCAAATGGCCAGGCATTCCAAGTGGAGATGAAGACAACCATTAACTGGAGGCAGAGCTCGCTTTCAGTGACAGAGAAAGAGAAAAAAGAAGTCATCTCCCTCAAAGAGGAGCCAGGCTATGGCTGGCTCAGTACAGGGAGGGCATGGATAAGCAGCAAGCCAACACTCATTAACACTCCCATCTCTCATCCCAGCTTTTGTACTGTGATAAAGAATTAGGTTTAGCAAATTAGGTGAGGGAAAGGGAATTTGGAAATGACACGTAGATGATTGATGATGCTAATAAGCCCTGGACCAAGGAGATTTCCTATCCCCTCCCTGCTACCACCATTCTCCCTTCCTCCCCCAACTTCATATACCCTCTTCTCCCATACACAAACATACTTGTTCTCAATTGGATGCTCAGGCTATCTGGTTTCATTCACAAAAAAGTGAATTATATGAGAGAAGGTGCTGCCAGTCTTGTACCTGGAAAACAGGAAAGGGGTAGAGGGTCTTTCCCAAGGGAAAGATCATGTTAGGCAAATTGATCTAAAGAATACTGACTCCATCACCTTGGCCAAGACCCTTTAATTCTTTGGGCCTCAATTTCCTCCTCTGAAAATAGAGAGTTGAATTAGAGAATCTTTGATATCCCTTTCCAACTTATGGAACTCTTTAGTATTCTCTCATCCAATTACACACTCACTTTGAACGTGAAGGGAAAAGAAGAAATAATAAGAATCAATGTATAATATGATGCTTGGCTCTCCTCCCTCAATCCCTTATGTACCCAGTATAAATATTCACAAGGAGAATGTTACTTCCTATCTCTGACCCAAAATACAGGTCACTTCCATCAGTTCTTTTCTAGGTTTCCTCTGTTCTGTTTCTAAGAGAAAGTACAAACTCCTTTATTTCTTTTAAGAGCCTTTTTAAATCTTGCTTCAGCCTCCTTTTCTGGGCATATTATACAACCCCTTCCCTACACACACACACACACACACACACACACACACACACACATACACACACATGAAACAACCAGACATTATATTCTTTTGCATAGGCTGTGTTACTAGATCAAGCTTCATGGAATCCCTAGCTTCCTTCAAAGGTTGGCTTAAGAACTACTTCCTATAAGTTCATTCTGATTCCTTCCTGTTCCCCAATTATTAATGCCCTCTTCCACCTTAGGGAAAATATTTATCTGCTTCACATTTTGGTTCCCACCAATAGATTGCAATTTCTTTGAGGGCAATGAAACTCAGTACTTTGTCAGACATGCAGTATCTGTTTAATAAATGTTTTTTGAATGAGCAGGTGAAAGCTACAGATTAGATAATATTGTAAAAATTGATCTTATGAATGGCCCAACTGGTTGCTGATGGGAGACAAATTAAATTTATTATACTAAACATCTAAAATTTTTATTTTTGTAGCCAGATTGAAATTACCACATATCTAGAGTATTATAAACCTTAATATACAAATGTTGTTGCTATTGCTTCACAATAACATGAATACAGAGCCTGTTTTGTCCTGACACACAAGAGTGCATGACATTGGCCAAGTCACAATCTTAGTGCCCTAGAAAACTTTCTAAAGCTATTTGTAAAGCAATAGTTCATCTATATTGGTAGTTTCATTAACAATGGTTTGCTAAACCAATGAAAGCAAAGGGCCATTCAAAAACAAATATTAGTGTTATTTTCTATCCAGTTCCTGCCCCATCATTTCTCCTTGCCAAGAGAGGAAGGAGGAAAAGGAGAGAGAGAAGGGGGAAAGGAGGAGAGAGGAAAGAGGAAGGGAGGAGAGAGGGAGTGGGGAAGAGAAAGAAACAAAGAAATTGTTTTTTAAAAAAGAAAAAAAAAGAAATTATAAGAAAAAAGTGACTCTGGGCTTTAAAGCAAAACTGTCTGTAAAATGAATTTTATTATGCCATTGTTCTCCATAATAAAATAAGAGGTATGGTATCATGGGGAAAATTTTTTCCAATAGGCTAGTTTCATTCTTTCACGCAATTCAAATTTACTAGGTACCTAGTATGTGCCTAACATTGCATTGGGTGCTCAGTATAAGCTGTAGCAGCTGCTTAGCTCAGAAAAAAAGCTGTATTCTCCTTCTTAGGATTTCTCTCCTCCAGTTTTCTTTGTGCCTGGCCTTTCTAATTTATGTCATACTTATCTGCTTATTTTCACTATCTCCTCCAACTAGATTTGAAACTCCTGGAGGGCAGAGACCAAGTCTTAATCGCCTTTGAATCCACTCAACAGCTAGGGCAAAGCCTTACAGATAGCTGGGGGCTAAGTGTATTAAATTCAATGAAAACACAAAAAAGATAAATTAAAATCTAAGGCAGTAAATTAGTAGCAGATGAGGGATGCAAAACAAAACATCCTATTAAGAAGAGATCACAATGGACTCAAAAGATTAGCAAAGGGCTTCTGGAATAGTACCCTGGACAGTTAAGGAAGAAAGCAGTAGCAAAACTGCTGAACAAAGACTTTAAGGTTCAGTTCAGGCTGTGGGCTCAGAAAATAAATTCCTAATTTCTTTTTTGTCTTTATATTCCCCATTGCCTAGCACAGATCTATAAGAGATAGACAGACAATTTATTAGGTACTTACAATATGCCAGGCACTATAAGGATTGAGATACAAATGAGGCAGTCACTGTTTTCAAGGAGCAAGAGTTTCCTCTAAGAGGGGGAAGACAATATATAAAGGAGAGTCAGCAAGGATATAAGAACTGCCACAGCATGGTTTAGAGATGAGTGAAGTAGCAGAGTACAAGAACCAGGCAAAATAAGACAAAAGCTTGATCTATCAGAGCATGAAGTACCAAGGGCACAGTAGGGTCCTTAGCATATAGTAGGTCCTTAATGAAGGTTTGATGGAATGAACAGTATTTATAATGTAAGCACTAGAAAGTTACTGAAAATATTTGAGTAGGGAAATGTCATAATGAAGAGTTTGGGTTGAGGTCAAACACTTATGCTACACACTAATAGTCATAGTTCCCATTTGCTATCTATTTTTCTTCCACGCTTTCTTAACTGTCATTTTCCCCGATTTCTCTTTCAGCTTCTCTACTGAGACTCCATGTACTACAAAGGACTTCAGTCATTGCACCCATGGCTGTGTGATATTCCTCGAGTCCACATTGACAACTTTCAGAACTTTGCAATCATCCACTTTGCTCAGGTTGATGAAAATGTGCTATTGGAGTAGCTCTGACTTCTGTATCACATACCAGCAATTAAATCTTCTAGAATCAGCTAGAAAATATCTTAAATATAAAGCTTTGAGTTCTATTGGTAAGTTAATTTATGATTCTGTCCATTCTAGATTCAATTCAAAGTCCTATATATTTAGTACATAGACTGAAGAATTACCATTCAGATTTGGAGCTCTTTAAGGAACAATTGATATGGAGAGCCAGCATACCTCCCCTCCCACATCAGCACCTTGGCCAGAGCAAGTTCAGAAAGAATGTGACCCTTTGGTAATCCCATTTTAAATGAATGACTAGAAGTTATTAATTCAACTCCCTTGAGAGTCAGAGGGTCACAGTTTCATTAACTTGTTTAAGAAATATTTATGAAGTCCCTTCTTTGAAAGCACAGATTGTAGGACCATAGATTCAGAGCCAGAAGAGAGCTTAGAGATCATCTATTCCAAGTCTGCCACTATTTTATAGATGGGGAAATAAAGTTGGGGGAATGAGGATAAGACATAACATTTATTAAATACCTAATATGTGCCAGGCACTGTGCTAATTGTTTTTTTTTTAACAATGTTCTCATTTTGTCATAGAAACCCTCCAAAGTAGAAGTTCTTATCTCCATTTTATAGCTGAGGAAACTGAGGCTGGCAGAAGTTGAGTGACTTACCTAAGGTCACACAGCTACTAAGTATAAGAGTCTGGATTTGCCTCCAGGATTTTCTGAGTCTAGGCCCTGTGATCTGTTTCTTAAGGTACCTAGTTACTTCAGAGAGATTTAATGATTTGTCCAATGCTCATAGACAGCAAGAGGCTAATCTTGGTTTTGATTTCAGGTGTAGTAATTCCAAGGTCATCCCTTTAAGTTCAGTGTTCCTTCATTGCCTCCTCAAATGGAACAAGGCAAGGCCAAGTTCATGAAACCATTCCATTTGGCCAATATTCTATCTCCAAATGTAAAGACATAATGAATGGAAATTCTATACTCATCCTCTGAACAACCACAATCAAGCTTTCCTCCCTTGTTTTCTCTTTCTATCCAGATTCCACCCCTCAAGATTTTCAAGAAAGAGCAATTCCCACTGTTGAAATGTATTAATAGGTAGAGAGGCAATTAACAAGATTTGCTGATGAATTGATTGGTAGATCACTAAACTAGTTGGGAATGAAGAGACTGGAATCCAGCTATGGTGCTATTAATAATTCATTGTGATCTCTTATCTGGGCTTCAGTTTCATTTTCTGTAAGATAAGGAAGATTATTTCAAAAATCTATTATCATATGATTCCATTAATAATTTTCTGAAAATCTGGATACTTTAAAAGTTTCTTGTAAATTAGAATGCATCTTATATTAGGAAATAGGAAATCGGCTTAGCCACATTGTTAACTGTATGACCTTGGACAAAACAAATAAGCTCTGAAAATCAATCAATCCATAAACAAGCATTTAGTAACCACCTAATACATGCAAATGCTCAGGTTACAATAACAAAAGCTAAGTCCTGGTATCAAGGAGAATTTTTTCTATCAGAAGAGATAAAAATTATACTCATAAGTAAATACAACAGATATACAAAGCACAAGGGGAGCAAGTGCTTATTTATGCTAAACTTTGAAATGAGGAATTCCAAAAAGTCAAGGAAAAGAAGGAGTGAATTGCAGGTATAGAGGATGGTCTATGTAAAGGTGTGAAATTAAGAAGTAGGATGTTCTGTTTGAGGGACAGTAAGCAGACTAGCTAGATGGAATGTTTCCTTACCAGTAAAATAGCCTTTTTTTCAACTCTAGAATTCTATAGTATATGAAATCACTGATTCATGTCTGAGAACAGATCAAATCTCAGTTTGAGACAAGGCAAATAAGGAGTATTATAGGAAGAACACTATAGTTAGTCAATCAACCAATCAATCAATAAGCACTTTTTAAGTGCTTATTGTGTTCTAGACACTGACCTATAATTTCAATATTGGTTTCAACACTTAATAGTTATATGTCTTTGGATCACTCATTTTATTCTCTCTAAACCTCAGTTTTCTCAACCATAAAGTAGAAAAATAGTAACTTTCCTGACTACCTTGTGAATGTAATGAGTGTAATGACACATGATGGAATTTGTTTTATAAACTATTACAATATTATGTGTATATATATATACATATATATATGTTCTGTAATTTTTTTTAGCCATTCATATTGTTAAGAAGCTTGACGAACTGATTGGCTCCTGATTTGCCTTAAAAGACTATAAATAAAACTAAGGACCACTCTTTCTGATTGGTGCACGGCCTAAATTCATTTTACCTCCTATATCCAGCTAGCTTCAGACCAGACCATGCTTTACATACCATCTAGTTGTCCAGCCCAGCCATCAATAATGCCCTTGTTTCCAGGAAAAAAAAATCAACGGACACTCCTGTAGAGCTACTTACCATCCATGACATCCCACAGCATAACATTTCTATCCTACTCCCCTACTTATGCTGTTTTCCCCATTGGAGCTTAAACTTCAAGGGCAGAGACTACCTCATCTTTGTATTCAATTCTTCACTAAATGATCTTCATTTATTCATTCAGTCAACATAAAACAATTAAACAGTGGACAGTAAATGAATACTCACATAACCATTACTAATTGTTTTCCAGTGAACTCAGATCCTTCCAAATTCTTCAAAGTCTAGAAAACTGGCAATAGCCTTCTGGAATTAGAGAATAATGAGGAGGGTGAATAAGGAAAGGAAGGGAACAGGTACTTATTAAGTGCCTACTATATGTCAGGCACTTTGCTAAGTATTTTATATCTATCTCATTTGATCTTCATAGCAATCTTGGAAGGTAAGCAGTATTGTTAGAGGAAATTAAGGAAGGCAGGGGTTAAATGATTTTTACCCAGAATCACACAGCTGTTAAGGTCTGATATTGGATTTGAATTCAGATCTCTTTGACTCCAGGCTTGCACTGTGAGCATTAAAACACCATTTAGTCAGTTCCCTATTGGCACACTGATGCTACTTTTCTCACCACCTTCATCTATTTCTACTCTTCTTTACTAAATCATGAAGTATCTCTTGGATATTGACTAATTAAAGTGACTTTGTTTTAGTCACAAAAGTAATCAACATTTATTAAATTCCTAAAGGTATATCTCATTTTTTGCTCTTCAGATATTATATTTGGGGTTTGGGGGAGTTTCATTTTAAAATTGGGAGGGGGGGTGTTTTTGTTTTGTTTTGCAAACTAAAGATGGGCAAGTCTATCAGCACCATTTCCCCAAACAGCATGTACTCCATTTTGATTATTCTCACAATATTTCAAAATTTTTCATTATTATTATGTCTGTTATGGTGATCTGTGATAAGTGATCTTCATCATTACTACTACAATTATTTGGATATTTTATAAACCACACCCATATGAGACAGTGAACTTAATAATTATTGTACATGTTATGTCTGGTGGTTCTGTCATCTCTTTCCCTTCATGAAACACAACAATATTGGAATTAGGTCAATTGGTACCCTACAATGATCTTAAGAGTTCATGTGAAAAAAAGAATCATATTCACTCCAACCTTCAGCAACCATCACTTTGAGCAATGGGTAGCCACCAACATCACCACTAAAAAGATTTAAGACTCATTAAAGGCTCAGATAGTGATTAGTAATTTTTAATAATATGGTATTTTTAATGAAGATGTCTATATTGTCTATTGTCTTTTTAGATATATTCTTTTGAGTGTACAACCATAATATGTCAAGAATTTTTATATGTACTGGGAAACCAACAAATTCATGTGACTTGTTTTATTGTGATGGTCTGAAACTGAATCTCCAATATTTCCAACATGTCTATGCTAAGCCTTGTGGATATAAAAGAATGTAAATAGATTATAAACTCTTTGAGGGATGGGACTTCTAATCTCTGAAAATCAGGTTCCTCAAGTAAAAAATAGAAATAATACTTTGCACTGCTTATTATGAGGAAAAAGTGATATTATTCTCCCCCTTCTACCCGATCAAACATACTTTGATCCCAATCCTGTTCATCTACATCTAAGTTAATATAAAAAATTCATTCTAGCCAGTTTTATCAGTAACTAATGGCATTTTATGTCAGTTCCCTACCATCCTCCCCAAAAGGTCCATGAAATTTACATTTTAGTGCACCTAAGACAGGTCTGTCTCAGAACAAGGATGTATTTAATATGCAGAATTTTCAAACTACAGAATGGATAAAGGATGTTGCCAAGAATTTCCTGATTCTAGCAGAAACCTTTCCTAAATCTATAATTGTAGCTCTTGCTTTGATCTCTAGATCATAAACCCTGGATTACAATTATAATCTTCCCATCCATAGACTATGAATCTTTGAGAACAGACACTATAGTTATTCTTTTTTCTGTTGGTTTTGTATGGGGGGATTGCATCCCCAGCATTTAGTACATTGCCTAGACCACAGAAGGCACTTAATAAACGTTAGTTAACTGACCCAAAATAGGAATCTACATATTTAGCCAAGATAACACGCATAAGGAAATAGATTTCCAGCAAGTGAATCAAACTTTCTCTCTAGGTCCTAAAGAATGTTCAACCATATCCTGACTTAGGATTTTGATATGATTAGGTTAGTTCAAAGATAAACTAGATAGTGAGAAGGCTGAAAAGCAGTTCCTATTAGGACTAGCTGAAGAACTTGGGAATGGTTAAAAGAGGCATAAACACAAAAGCAATATTCAAGTGTCATTCAACTAGCATTTATTACAGATTTACTATGTAATGAGCACTAGGGATTTAAAAAAAAAAAAAGGACAAAAACATGGCTCTCTGTATTCAAGACATTCACATCCTAATGGGGAGAGAAGTCAACTTGTAAACAAGTAAGTGCATACAAGATGTAGAAAAAGTAGATTAAAGAGGCTAGATTTAAGATTATTCCATCTCAGAGAACAGAAGTAAAAAAGGAGGGAAAGATTAATTTAAACTTGATATAAATCAAGTTAGGTCAACAAGCATTTATTAAGCACTTACAGTGGACCAGGTCCTGTGCTAAGCTTTGAGAATTCAAATACAGAGACAGTCTTTGCTCCCAAGTAGCTCACATTTTAATGGGAAAAGATCACAAATAAAGAGCAGCTAAAGGAGCAGGAGAGTAGTGAAGGCATGGTAAACAAAGTCCTATGGAGATGAGTTAGCGGTATAGTTTGTGGTTGGAGGATAGTGGGTGTTAAAGGGAAAATATCTAATAATCAGAGATATCTAAAAGTGAAATGGACTGCTTTAGTAGGTTTACAAATAGAGGCTGGATGATTGTTGGTTAGACAAAGCAGAGAATGGATCCTTGATCAAATATAGGTTGGATTCTGTTATACTGTAATAATAATAATAATAACTGTAATAATAATAGCTAATCTTTATACAAAACCTACTATGTGCCATGTTCTGTGGTAAGTGTATTGCAAATATTAATTCATAATACCTGGGAGGTAAGTGCTGTCATTATTCCCATTTTACAGTTGAAGAAATTAAGGCAAACAGACATTAAGTTTCTAGTCCCAGATCATACAGCTGGTAAGTGTCTATAGTCACATTAGAACTCAGTTCTTCCTGCCTCCAGGATTACCTTCCTGTCTCTCAATGATTCCTAATTTAGCCTCATAAATGCAATGCTGATGCCAGAAGGGTAAAAACAAGTGCACTTGCTCAGTTTACTTAGTCATTTCCTCCCCTGTTGAAGAAACTACACTGACCTTCCTTGTGTTTAGATTCTTCCATTGGAATTTCTAGCCCTGGCAGGGCTAGAAATGGCAAAGGCCAAGTGAGACCTTTTCTCAGAATGCCAGCTTCCAAGGAGGGATTCTTTGCAACAATCACCATTGTCCCACCCAACCAACCTCCACTAGGGAACTCCAGTTCTGGGGCCCAGATTTGTCCCCCTGGATGAAAGCCAAATTTTCTGTCCTACTGCCACTCATACTCAATTGTCCCACATCTAGAATTCTTGGTAATGGCTCTGCTCCCTGACCCTCAAAACTTGCTCTCTTGCAATAGCATTACTATGTTTTGGAAAATCAACACACCTGATTCAGTAGGACAAAAATGAAAATAAGCTTGCCCTCACTCCCCCATATACATACACAGTCCAAGAAAATAAATAACATTGGGGATTGGGAAAAGGGGCATGGGCAAGCCCATGAGTTTGCTATCCTGATTAGAATTCCCAGATCTGTTCTACATTGACAATTCCCCTAATATCATCAGGGTTCTTGCATCATCTGATTTCTCTTTCAACTTTTCAGCTAAACAACCCAAAGAAGACACTTCCTTCTCCAGCTGTCCGAAGGGGTGCCCACCAGTGCCAGTCTTCGCCTTTTGTATGCCAGGATGCGATCAGAAGCACACAAAAGGTATCTCATCCCACGGGCTGTGTCAGGGACCCAGCGGGTCTCGGCAGGAGGCCCATTGTCTGGCTGCACACATCGCCTGTCACCGGCTGCACCCTCACCCAGCAGAGCCTCTTCCCCACTTCTCCCAGCCCATTTTTTCTGCTTTTTAGACAGGTCTCTAATAAGACCCTTTCAAGTTCCCTTTGTGTTCTCCCTCATGCAGAATTTCAAGTCGGCATTTGTGAATCATTCTGGCTGCCAGAGATGTGTCTTTCTCTGGGAGTTGGGGTTGAAGAGTCAGCAGCAAGCAGTGTCTACCCGACATTATGCACCTTCTCCTACTCCGAAGGGCAAAGATTAATTGTTTCCACGTGGTGCCCAAGCGGGACCCACAGCTCCATGGCCCCAGTTCACCCCAGCGGGACCCACGGCCCCTTGTCCCCAGTCCACACACACCGGGCTAAGACACCACCCCTATGGTGGCAACACCAGAAAATGATCATCACCAAGACTGAGGCAGGGAGGAAAAAGGGTTAGTACATTAAAAAGGAGACCAGCCAGCCAGCTTCCTTCATTGAACAGAGGAGGACACTGAGGTCACACCAGTGGTAAACGAGATGGCCAGTATTCAAATCCTCGCTGGCCAGGATTCAAATCCTCGCCTCCCAGAAAACTGAGACAATTTTTGCCTTTCTTTGGACGGTACTTAGCACAGCATCTGACACATTGTAAGCTAAAAGATTAATAAAAATTCATTGACTTGACTTATTGACTAAATTGGACCCTCGATATAATCTTATAAGGAGATAATAGTAATTGGTGCATTTTTATAGTGCTTTAAAGATTGTAAATCATTTTATAGATATTATTTCATTTGACCCCCACAATATACCTCTGGGAGATATCTCCATTTTATAGATAAAATTAAGATTAAATGGGTCTTTCTGACAACAAGTCCAATATTCTATCTACTATGCTACATAGTTCATTAGGAACTATTATCCTTGGATGACAAATAGGATGTTGAGGCAAAGATGGCATATGTGGCAAAAATCCATATCCTAGAGTTGTGGAGTCTTACAGTCATAAAACCTGGGCTTGACTCTATAGCCCTGACACATACTAGATGTGACCTCAGACAGAAAAAAATCAAGTCCTCTTGAATCAGTTGCAAAATATGTAAAATATGTGAATTCCTTGTCCTGCTTATCTGAAGGATCATTGTTAGGAATGAGATATTACATGTGTAAGAGCTTTACATCCTATAATACACAGTACAAATGGAAGTTATTATTGTTGTTATCACTATCATTGCCTAAGGTCTCTCAACTAATTAATAATATGGCAGAATTAGAACTCAGAATTCCTGATCCTCTTCCCTTATCCCCCACCAGCTCAATGCTCTATACTGTAAGATATTATTTTTTTTAAAAAAAAGATAAAATGCCATGAAAAATCCAATGGTGCATCATTTCTTTTCTTGTTTGCTTTTCCAGATTTAATGAATATTATACATCCTTATATGCTGTGTTCTAGTCAAATTAACTTCCTTGCTGTTCTCTGAAATCAATAGTCTATCCCTCACCTCTGAGCTTTTGTATAAACTGCTCCTTTCCAAGCCTGGAATCCTCTATCTTCTTAGTTCTACCCATTAGAATCTTTAGCTTCCTATTTCTGTTCATATGAAAGAGTGTTCCAAATCATTATTGATCAGAGAAATGCAAATTAAGACAACTCTGAGATATCACTACACACCTGTCAGATTGGCTAAGATGACAGGAAAAGATAATGACGAATGTTGGAGGGGATGGGGATAACTGGGACACTGATACATTGTTGGTGGAATTGTGAACACATCCAGCCATTCTGGAGAGCAATCTGGAATTATGGTCAAAAAGTTATCAAACGTGCATACCCTTTGATCCAGCAGTGTTACTACTGCGTCACATCCCAAAGAGATCTTAAGAAGGGAAAGGGACCTGTATGTGCCAAAATGTTTGTGGCAGCCCTTTTCATAGTGGCAAGAAACTGGAAAATGAATGGATGCTCATCAGTTGGGGAAGCCTGAGTAAATTGTGGTATATGAATATTATGGAATATTATTGTTCTGTAAGAAATGACCAACAGGATGATTTCAGAAAGGCCTGATCTTACATAATCTTACATGGAGAGACTTACATGAAGTGATGCTGAGTGAAATGAGCAGGACCAGAAAATCATTATATACTTCAAAAACAATACTATATGATGATCAATTCTGATGGACGTGGCCCTCTTCAACAATGAGATGATCCAAACCAGTTCCACTTGTTCAGTCATGAAGAGAATCAGCTATACCCAGTGAAAGAAGGAAATGAGTGTGGACCACAACATTTCCACTTTGTTATTGTTTGCTTGCATTTTTGTTTTCTTTCTCAGGTTTTTTACCTTCTTTCTGGATCCGATCTTTCTTGTGCAACAAGATAATTATATAAACATGCATACATATATTGTATTTAACATATACTTTAACATATTTAACATATATTGGACTACCTGCCATCTAGGTGAAGGGGTGGAGGGAAGGAGGGGGAAAGTTGGAACAGAAGGTTTTGCAATGGTCAATGCTGAAAAATTACCCTAATGCTTCCATCAGCATTCAACTCGTCACCACGTCAACCATCACCCCTCCCTCCCAACTCCCCAAAATATTATGCCTATATTTATCCATTGACCTATTATATCTCTCAATAAAATATAAGCTTCTTGAGGGTAAAGACTGATTTTAGTTTAACTTTACATCCCTAGTATATTGCACCTTGCTTTGCTTAATGAATGCTTGATAAGCCCAATGGATGGTTAATTTTCATTGGGCTTTATTGATTATAGACTGACAGGACCAAGTCTGAGAGGTATTAGCTATTGAAGTTCAAAGAACAGAAAGGGAAGGTAGCTCCCATTTTACAAGGATATTATAATATAGGAAGATATTTTGAGTTCCATGGAAGAAAAGCACTGTCAATATAAGATATGCTTTATTTATTATTATTATTATTACTTTTGGGCCAATGCTTTCCCTACCAACTTCAGAACCTCTTAAGCCAGATAGAGCAAAGAGTCTTCCATTAATTGCTTTTTTCCTAGATGGAATCTACTAATACAATTCTTAAGTGATCTTGTTTCCACAAGTCCCCATCTCACCAATAATCATTCATCTCTAACCCATAGACTAGGAACAGAAATTACTTACTTATTTATAAACATTTCAATCTCCGTTGTCACTAGATGGATATTCTTCAAATAAATACCACAAATCTTAAGTTGCATCCCAAACAACCCCTCTTTTCTACTGTCCTTTCTTATTTCTAAGTGCCCTTGACCCCTTCAAAACATTTTGTCCCTCTTCCCCAGAAGGACATTGGATTACCTTAGGAAGCTTTTTTTAATTGTCATGTCATTCTTTTAACTCACTATATCTTGCATTCCACCAAAAAAGCCTTCTTTCCCCTTTCTACATCTAAAATACTGTCCAGCTGTACCTCCATAATCTTGCACTCATAAAAGCGATTTTTTTTAACTTAACTGTATTTATCCCTTTTAAATTCCATCTCGTTAGATTTGGTGCATTGTTTTGTCCTAGTAAGGTCTTGTTTTGGATTCCTACTATGTAACTCAACATTATAACTTTATTTCTAAACTTTTTTTCACTTACAAATTTTATAAAAATGCCTTCTCTATATTTTCATTCAAATAATCATTAAAAAATATTGAACAGGGTTAAGGGGCAAATCTTTATGGCACTCTGAGAGACTCCTGTAAGGCTGGCATTAATCACGAGCATTTGAGTCCTTTGCAAGATTGGAAAATACATAAAGATATCTTATCTCAATTTTAGCAAAACATTTGGTAAAGTCCTTCATGATACCTTTGGGGAACAAAATGGAAAGATGCCAATTTTTAATTCACCTAATACTGTTATCATTTAGCCTCTCTCTTTACCCTTTGTCCATAAGAACAAAGTAAAAGATTTTGGTAAATGTCTTGAAGAAAAAAATAATAAACATATGGTATCTGTGGAATTCCCCTTATCTTGATAATCTAGGGAAGTAAGCTTGATTATATGATTTGGCTATTTTCTTGATGAACTCATGATGGCTCTCTGTAATCACTGCTTATCCTTTCCACAAAATACCCCTCTTTAAAAAACTAATAAATAGGAGAATATCTGAGAATAGTTAACTATAAAGAAAAAACTTGAAGAGGGGAAGATTCTGAGGAGACAGTGGAAGAGGTTGGTAAATTTCAAGATCTCCAGATTTCCCCCACAAATTGAACAAATTTGTACTTTAGGGTGAACACAGACTCATGAAAAATCAAGAAGACTTGGGGCAGAATAGGAGTCTTCCTGGTACAACCCAAGAAGATCTGAAGAAAGATACCAGGCCAGGGACTAACCAATGTTAAATATAAATACCTCTGAGCTAGTTCTGCAGAAACACTACATGGAACTCCATGGAACAAGTTGGGTTTAGCTGGAGCCTCAGCAGGAACTACAGGAACTTTCACCCCCCTGACAGCATGACGAATCCAGGACCTGAGTCCAGGAAGACTGAGGGAACCTCGACTGACCAGCTGTGCTGCCAAGTCCCGGTCCTGGGAGAGAAGGAGGCAGCAACTAGTGACACCGTGCAGAGGCCACTTGTGGGCACCTGCAGGAGCGGGGAGCTCTTGGTTGGAGGTTCCAAGTCAAAGGGAGAGCTGAAGGGAAGGTTGAGACACCATCCCCCATGATTAGAGGTACTTACACTAATACCTCTTATTTAAAAAAAAATGAATTGGCAAAGAAGAAAGAATACCACCAAAGAAACATACTATGGGAACAGGAAAGTGTGGGGCTCATCTTCAGAGAGGGCACTCATTAAAAAGGAAGCTTCTACCCCAAAGAATAAAGTAAAAAGGCTCCCTGCCCAGAAAGAATTTATAGAAGAACTCAAAAAAGAATATAAAAATCAAATGAGAAACATTGAGGAAAAAATAAAAAAATAAAAATAAAAACCATCCAAGAAAAACAAGATTTGAAAAAAAAAAGTTAGCCAACTAGAAAAGGAGATACAGAGTCTCAAAGATGAAAATAATTCTTTGAAAAGTAGAATTGGACACATGGAACCCAGTGGGGCTAAGAGAAATCAAGAAATAGCAATACAGTATAAAGAATGAAAAAACAGAATAAAATGTAAAACACCTTATAAGAAAAAAGACAGATCTGGAGAAAAAATCAAGAAGAAAAAACATAAGAATTTTACTGTCTGAAAGCTGTAAGAAAAAGAAAAAGAATCTTTTTTTTTCTCATAATATGAGAAATAATCCAAGAAAATTGTCTTAGAGTGATAAAACATGAAGGGAAAGTAGAAATAGAAAAAAAAAATCTACCAGTCACCATCACAAAAAGATTCTTTGTGGAAAACACATAGGAATATTATTGCCAAATTTCAAAACCCCAGATCAAAGAGAAATTTTGCAAGAAACAAGAAAAAAAAAACAATTCAGATATGCTGGAGCTACAATTAGAACTGTACAGGACTTACTAGCAGCCACAATTTAAAAAAAAAAGAAAAAGAAAAGAAAAACCAAGCCCTGGAATCAAATTTATTAACAATCAAAAGAATTAGGCCTGCAGCCAAAAATATCATATCCAGCAAAATTATCTATAATGTTGAATGAAAAAATGGACATTCAATGAATTTGCAGATTTTCAGGACTTTCTATCTACTACACCAGAACTTAATAGAAAATTTAACATATAAGAACCAATATTGAAGATAAATTTCAAGAAACAACATACACAAGTTGTTTATGTTTTTTGACATGGGAAATGTATAACATATTTCAAGATTGACAATAATAGGGTAGTTCAAAAGAAAGATTGGGGCAGAATTAAGGTAAAAATAGTAATCATGTTATATAAATGAGATGCAGGCTAAGAATAGACACAGAGGCATTAAAGGGGGGAGGAGTGCTTATAGTTCTGAAAATCTATTCACAAGGAGAACGGGTTAAATAGGCAAGACTACATATATACCATGAAAGGTATGGCAAAACCCGAAATCTATGAAGAAATAAGGGGGAGAGAGAGAGAGAGAGAGAGAGAGAGAGAGAGAGAGAGAGAGAGAGAGAGAGAGAGAGAGAGAGATGGAGAAGCAAAGAGTACAGGAAGAAGATAAGGGAGGGATCCATGTGTTGGGGGAGGTTAAGTAATAGCAAGACTAGTTAAGAAGCAGAATTAAAGCAGAGAGTCAGCAGGAATAGGAAAGATGTGTGATGGGGAGGACAAAGTAGATGTCTGTATGTATATGTACATATATATGCATATGTATACATATTTATATGTGTATACATAAATATTTCCTTTCTTATATAGGCTGGTGGGGAGAGAAAGGGGGAAAAACAAAGTAAAAAAGGTACACAGCAGAGAACAAAAGAACAATTTACAAGGAAGTAAAAAAAAGATTCACACTCATG